>NW_015538093.1:344294-348917 GCF_001515605.1 Sinocyclocheilus anshuiensis
TCTTATGTCATATCCTTACATTGAATCAATAAATTAAGTTCGAATAGTAAGTCACCATAGGGCTGTTACCAATAAAATCAGTATCAATAAAATCCATCTTTGCATATAGTGTCATGATTCGCCTACTCTGACGGAGACGAGGAGACGAAGGGCATTAACGTTAAACAGTAATTATTCATCCAAATATCTAACATACAGGCAGGAACTCACACGTAGATCGAGGGGTTGACGTACAATACCAGACAAAGAACTCTGAACAAAACACTCCTCAAGAACACAACTAAATCAGGGAACGACGAGACACACCTGGAATCAAATTGGAAACAATCAGGGAGCAGGAACAGGAAAACCAATTAAGGGCATGGAAACAAATGGGGAGCAAAACACACACAAAACACGGAACAGAGTCTGACGGGTAGCAGAAACTGCATCTGAAGTGACATCCATAGGCTATTTAATGCAGCTCAGAGGCATTGAATAGACCAGGGGTGCCCAAACTCGGTCCTGGAGGGCCGGTGTCCTGAAGAGTTTAGCTCCAACCCCAATTAAACACACCTGAACCAGCTAATCAAGCTCTTACTAGTCATACTAGAAACTTGAAGGCAGGTGTGTTGAGGCAAGTTGGAGCTAAACTCTGCAGAACACCGGCCCTCCAGGATCGAGTTTGGGCACCCCTGGAATAGACACTGCAATTGCAGCAGTATAAATAAAGTTATGAGATTAATGTTTTGAATGTAATATTTTGAGTATAGCCTATAAATATGAAATGATTTAAGTCTCTCTCTCTCTCTCTCTCTCTCTCTCTCTCTATATATATATATATGAGTGATTCTATAATTGCAGGTACATTTGGTGTCCGAAGTCATTTTTTTGCAAAAAGTGTCTTAAATAGCTGAAAATCATGATTTCTTATTAGTCAGTCCGAATTAATCCTGTCCGAATTAGTCAGTGCATTTTTTCCATCATGTATCATTGTGTAATCAAAATATTTTATTGTACTTTTCTTTTGGTAATATTTCATTCATTTTATTTATAAAAGCCCTAAAGAGTCATTTACCTAATTCTACAACATTATTTTAAAAAAATAATAAAAAAAAACTTTTTTTTTATAAAAATGTGTGTCCGTAAATCTTGCATCAACTCTGTTACCATACCATACTTTGCCTTTAAATTAGTGGAATTATCTCCCACAACTATGTAAGATACAGGAAATGATGTCACTTTCCCTCACTGTTAAGATCTGAAGCACTGAAAAGTCTATGTGCTCTCTCTAAGAAAATATTTTAATCTAAAAGTTCTTACACCAAGAGTTATTTTATAAAGTGTCAAATCTGTTACCACAATATCAAAAGGAAAACAGATTTTTTCATTGATCACACTGTGTTATTTAATAGTCTTTTAACCATTATTTAAGTAGTGCCATGTGCTCTTAGCATTTATGCTAGCAAGTGGAGTTTTTGGCAAAAAATTAAGAAAATGGTCCATTCTTTTACCGTCAAACTCTGTTACCAATGTAGAGTAACAATGCTGACAATGCGGTAACAGAATTGACAGTCCATCGGACAATTCTGTCACTTTACAATTATGTTACTTAAAGGGTCAACTCTGTTTATGAACTATTTTCACAAAAAAACAATAAAATTGTTGTTTAAAATCTAATAAACATTATTGATTTATTTTTGTTGTATATAAACAATTTTCAGATGAAAAATATTTGCTAGTGGACGGTTCTGTGAAGACATAAGTATTTTTTTTTTTTTAAAGGTATGCATAGGTGAAATATTATCTCAGTTTCAAGTGATGGAATGTAAGGACTGTTTGTCTAATGAAACAAGAAGGACTTTTCCTGTTATGATTTGTTGTTATTTCTACACATTGGCTAATTTGTCCATAACAGAGTTGACAAACAATACCATAAAGACATCTGTTTTTTCATTAAAAGTAAAACAAAGGAAGTAACTTGTGTTTGGCAAGCACTGAATTATTAAAATTAAATATGTTTTCCAATCTGTTAGTGAAAAGTTTTTTCTTAACTTTCTGCAATGCCAAATGTATCTCCAATTATAGAATCACCCATATATATATATATATATATATATATATATATGTACAACTAATACCGTTATAAGTGGCGGCAAGTCAGTAAGTCACTGAATCAATTCAACCTATTTAGCCTACTTGAAATGCTTTTATTCGGAAACAAAATTGTGTGTTGCTCAGAGACCGCATCTGTTCTGTTTTGGCTGTTGTTAGAGCAAAATCATAGACATTAGCCTATGTCTAAAATGTAAGTCACAAATAACTTTTATAAACTTTATTTGTATTGAACTGCACCAGTGTCAGTGTTGAACAACATAACACATTCTTGATAGCGACTTTTTAATCTTACAATTTTGATTTTTTTTCCCCCAATTCTGAGTTTATATCACAAAGAACTGCGCGATATAAACTTGCAGTTACTAGAAGAAAAGAAAAAAAGTCGCAATTACCCTTTATCCTAAATGATCCTTTATTCCGTGGCAGCAACAAAAAACAGCGAGATGTAGCCTAAGTTTTTTTTTTTCATCAAGCCTATTATTAGAATTTTACACCCAATAACGCCTCCTTTAATTTCCGACAGTTGTCTTCATAGGCTATAAATATTTTGGTGTGCCACCCGGGACCTGCTAGTGTTAGGCCTATAGCCTACCCTCTGTATGGGCTATGCTTACCCTCGTTTGAGAATCACTGATCTATCATATAATTTGTCTATTAATGTCTATGATTTATAAATTAATGTTTTAAGGGAATTGCTCTATAAAAATAAATGCTTTACACACTGTTTGATCTCATATTTTATAACTCTTGTTTTACTTTCTCTTTCGATTTTTTTAGAAGATATTTCCTCCCTTTTCTAGTCGGAGAAAACTGCTCGGAAATCGTTTTATCATCAGGATTCAGCACTGAGGCGCAGCGCACAACACACGCAGACCCGTTCGCTAAGACCCACCCCCCTTAGTCACTGTTGCTAATTAAGCTGCAAATTTGCGCATGCACCGATTTCGTGTATGGTGTGAAATGGGCATAAAGCTGAATTTTAATAAAGTTCTAGGAGTGTTGGTTAAAGTCGTTCAATGGGTACTTTCAAAGTACACGCACAGTAGCATGATGTCCTTCATCATAAAGTCTGAATAGGCCTACATTAGGTTGTGTGTGTAGCCTATATATGTGTAACCGGGTGGTAAATAACCTTAAAATTTGTTTCTCTCCTTGCATGTAAAAAAAACTATTTTATTGTCCTTTACTATGTTCAGTGAATTATAAAGACATGAAAAACAGTGGTTGCCTGTATTTTCCTGGAGTCGTCAGCAGGTGACACTGTGTGTGTTGCATATGAGACAGTACGCATGCGCTTTCACCCTCGGACATTTGGGTGAGACGTGCAGCGAGATACGCACTCTCGGGAAATTGTGGAGTTTTTGTGATCATCCATGGGTAAATACAATGTTTTATTATTATATTTTGGATAAATACCAATCGTGGATGTATATTTTGTTGTATTAATTCGGCGAACTGTCATATTTAAAAAGTTATTTCGTGTAGAATGTCCGCGATTATATGACGTCACACCATGTGGTGTATGCCTGTTCATCTAGTGTTTCACGAACTATTATACACTTTCTTTTGTAGATGGTTTTTGTGTTTTTAATGTGATTTGTTATTTATGTGAACATCTAGACAGTGTACAACAATGTTGAGGATTTCAGCCTTTGTTGAGTGAACGTGAGGTGTTATATAGGAGCTCATTCTTATGTGAGTGTTATTTTCTCTCATTTCCCTCAAATGATGTGTAAGTGGGTAATATAAAAATGTACTTATGTTGCTTTGTTCTCTTTGTACAGTATTCCCACTGCAGTATTGTATGGTAACATTGTGATATCGTGTTACATTACTCGTATTTTTGATTTTCCATCTTTTTGCACTGAGATTTTTGTATTTGGTTTTTTGCATTTTGAAAATTGCATTCTGAGTAATGTAGAGCTGTGAGGAGGTTTAATTGATATCACCTGCTCTGTGAAAGCTCTATCTAAATTTTGTTTTGCTACTTTTCATCTTTTCCTGTTCATTTTGTGAACCTTCTTGTCAATTAAAGTGAGAAGACACTTTTGATAGTAAAACGTTAACTGAATAAACTTAAAGTAAATAGAACCCCTCAATGTGTTACACATTTTGGTACCAGGAGTGGGGTTGTTTATTCAATCTGATTCGTTTTTTTTCAGCGGTGTAGTTTGAAAAATATTCACCACTGCCGTATTGTCTAACTAAACCGCTGAAAAAAAACGAATCAGACTGAATAAACAACCTCACTCCTGGTACCAAAATGTGTGACCGGGGATTTAAATTTACCACCAGGAACACATTGAGGGGTTCTATTTACTTTAAGTTTATTCAGTTAACGTTTTACTATCAAAAGTGTCTTCTCACTTTAATTGACAAGAAGGTTCACAAAATGAACAGGAAAAGATGAAGTAGCAAAATAAAATTTAGATAAACAAAATGAGAGCTTTCACAGAGCTGGTGATACCAATTAAACCTCCTCACAGCTCTACATTACTCAGAATGCAATTTTCAAAATGCAAAAAA
>NW_015538093.1:349312-354781 GCF_001515605.1 Sinocyclocheilus anshuiensis
TCAATTATTATATTAATTTAAACAATTATTATATTAAATAACATATAAATATATCTTAGTGTCTTAATTGTTTAGATTTTTATAATGCATTAGCTTTTTGTCTGGTTCACATTTAAAAATATGTAGCAAAAATAGCAGATGGGCTTATTGAAAAAGCAAATTCGTTCTCTGCCAGCAGGCTTCACTTTCGGAACTGTGCATATAGTGGTTTACCCGGTAACCGCAGTACACAAAGCTGACTGCAGCGCTCAAGTTTATTCAGTGAAATCACAGCCTTTTGAAGTTTAATCGTCATATTAATCCATATAGCAATTCTTGTCTTTCCGTCCCCAAAGACCTCTTATAATTTAGACTTTTTGTACCATTTAAGAGTTTGCATGGCCTTAAATGTAAACAATTTAACTGAAGACGTTTTAAGGACCCGCAGAAACCCTAATAAGAACAGTCCAGTGCAAACATTTCTGTCATGCATTTGGCAAAAAGCTTTTGTCAGTTTTTCATTTATTATTTGCTAATGTTAATGAATGTTTACATTAGAGTGCACGTCCTACTACGCTGAAATTAATAGGGGAGTGGCTGGAAATAGCGACCTCTCCTGGTTGGAGATAGTATTAACATAAACTGAAAGCAATCTTTACGTGACTTGCATCCGTAATTGTAATTGCCATTCGAAATTTGATTAATTGTGCAGCCCTATATATATAAGAATATATATGAAAGAAGTCTCTTATGCTTACCAAGGCTCTATTTAGTCAATCAAAAACACAGTAAAAACAGTAATACTGTGAAACATTATTACAATTTGAAATATCTGTAATTAATGTTGAACGTTTAAAAGAACAGCATTTTTTAATAGATTTTTTAAAAAGTCTTTTCTGTCATTTTTCAAAAATTTAAAAAAATTAAAAATAAACTTCCCAGCTCTATTTTTTGTTCTTGACATTTAAATCAGAAATGCTATTAATATATTCTATCTCTTAAAACACTGAAATCACAGAACACTGACCCACTGGCACAGAAACATCATGGCTAAAAAGGATATATTAAAACCACTGCAATGTTTATGATGTTGGTTACCTTTATATTATCTACAAAACAAAATAATAATGACTCCATCAGAAACATTCAAATATATCACTCAGCCCTACCTAAAACCACGGACAACAGTCTGACTATTTTCTACAGAAGTGGCCTGACCTCACTGCTTATAAATAAATATTTATTTTCTGCATTACTTGTGTAACCGGGTGGTAAATAACCTTAAAATTTGTTTCTCTCCTTGCATGTAAAAAACCTATTATTTTATTGTCCTTTACTATGTTCAGTGAATTATAAAGACATGAAAAACAGTGGTTGCCTGTATTTTCCTGGAGTCGTCAGCAGGTGGCACTGTGTGTATTGTGTATGAGACAGTACGCATGCGCTCTCACCCTCGGACATTTGGGTGAGACGTGCAGCGAGATACGCACTCTCGGGAAATTGTGGAGTTTTTGTGATCATCCATGGGTAAATACAATGTTTTATTATTATATTTTGGATAAATACCAATCGTGGATGTATATTTTGTTGTATTAATTCGGCGAACTGTCATATTTAAAAAGTTATTTCGTGTAGAATGTCCGCGATTATATGACGTCACACCATGTGGTGTATGCCTGTTCATCTAGTGTTTCACGAACTATTATACACTTTCTTTTGTAGATGGTTTTTGTGTTTTTCATGTGATTTGTTCTTTATGTGAACATCTAGACAGTGTACAACAATGTTGAGGATTTCAGCCTTGTTGAGTGAACGTGAGGTGTTATATAGGAGCTCATTCTGATGTGAGTGTTATTTTCTCTCATTTCCCTCAAATGATGTGTAAGTGGGTAATATAAAAAACTTTGAAAGTGAGGTGATCGCCGAGCTGTGCAGACTCTATGGGATGAAAAAGACCCGTACGACCCCTTATAGACCACAGGGAAATGCCCAATGTGAACGGTACAACCGAACACTTCACAACCTGTTACGTACGTTACCGCCAGAACGTAAGCGGCGTTGGCCTGAGTACTATGTGTTCCTGGTGGTAAATTTAAATCCCCGGTCACATATGGAGCATTAGTTGTAAATGCCTCATCCATTAGACAGTCTAACCACGTTAGACATGATGAGGATGATGGGAGGGTCCCTGCTGCAGTTTCTTTGTCTCTGTTCATTTCATTCGCTGCCACGCCCATATAACATGAACATCATTATGCAGACATAGCGTAGCCTACTGTTATTTGTAAAGATCAAATCTTATTGTATTCAACCATAATATCACCTAAAGCCTCTGAAGTGATATCTGCAAGTTTCTCCACTAAAGCAATGCTCTTTTCTTTTGTGCTCTGTATCAAAATAAGCATATTTTCTCCATCCTGAACAAACATAGAGTAGTCTGTATTCAGTTCAGTTCTATATCCATAATGCCAGTGTAACCAAATGAATTAAAAAGAAGAAGAATATTATAATTATGACAGTTAAACAAAAGCTTAATCTTTCAGAATCATAAGATACAACATCTATAACATCATTAGAAATGGGGCCCAAAGACATTTCTAGCTTTGGCACATTTAACTTAGTGTAAAACCCATTATACTCTTTTTTTACTCTTAACAGTAAAAAGAAAAAGAAAATTCTCTCATTATTTACTCACCCTTGTGTTACTCCAGACCTGTATGTCTTTTCACAGCCGAGCACAATTTTGAAAATTTGAACTTTTTTGGTCAATGCAATGAAAGTCAATGTCCATAAGATTTAATTACAAAAAACAAAGGTTTGGAATGACCTGAAGACAAGTAGATGATGAAATTGTTATTTTTGGGTGAACAATCCAAACATTGGCCTGTGTCAAACATTTTAAATGTCAGAAATTTTCTAAAAATGTAAACAATGCATGTAATATAAAAGTGAACGATTTTTTTTTCTCTCTCTCTCTCTCTCTCTCTCTATATATATATATATATATATATATATATATATATATTAAATGACTTATGTTATCTATCCCATACAAGCATACACCAGTCAGCACACGCACCTCTGCTTGAGCAGGGCCACATCTTCGGCCAGGTTGTCTCTCTCCACCTGCATCTGGTCTCGATCTTTGCCCATCAGTTCCAGCTGTCTGCGCATCTCTCTCATCTCCTGCTGGCACAGCTCATTGATGCGGCCTGATGGCCCTTGCTGCTGGTCCTTGTACTGACCCAGCTCCAGAGTCAGCTTTGAGTTCTGCTGCTCTAAATACCGGACCTTCTCTATGAAGCTGGCAAAGCGGTCATTGAGTTCCTGTAGTTCTCTTTTCTCATTGCTGCGTGTGGCAAGGAACTCCTGGTTAATGGCCCCTGCCAGTGAGAAGTCCACTTTATCATAAGAGAGACGGGGGGCCGGAGCACTGGAGCGGCTCCTGAAGTCCACAGAGCGAGTGGGAACAGAGGAGGAGATGTAGCGGCCCCCTATGCGACTGGACACAGGGCTATAGACAGGCGTCCCGAAAGTGCGGTGATGAGAGGTGCGAAATGTAGAGTGGCTCATGGTTATACTTCTAATTGTTGTTTAAACCTTTTATTTAATGATATGCCTCGTTGTATCTTCCTCTTCGTCTGGTCGTTTTGTCTCTATAGTTTTGATCAAAGCTGAGTCACAACAGGATGTGAGACTGTGGCTTTTATACATGAAGCTGGTCAGTTGATCTAAGCTCCACCCAGCCCAGCCCTTTCCTAGTCTCCAGAGCCCCTGATCTCATCTTCCTTTATGTATCTAACATTCATCCTTACAGTCACTCCCTCCCAAGCCCAACCTGGGCACTTCTGTGACACTTTCCATTTGATGCGTGAATTCTTGCTACAAAACACGGATCATCAACAGATTTATGTGCAAATGCTTAATTTATAATATTAACGGGACTGAACGAAGCATTTTAAATATGACAGTGTATGGTAGAAGTTAAATTCAATGCAAAAGAACCAAAATGAATCTCTTAAACATCCACTGATCGCAGGACTTGTGGATGATGGTTGACCTGACTGGTTTGAAATGTTGCTCTTTGTTGTGATGAAATTTTCTGCTGCTTTAAATATTATTTGTGCAAACATCTAGCTTTTTGAATAACTCAAGCATTAATGAGTAGTTCAGTGACTCACTCATTAAGAGTGAGTGCGTGAATGTTTCATATTTAAGTATTTAATTTCATACTTGCACCCTAAACTTGTCACTGAGACAGTACCATTAATGATTAGTAATTTGTACCCTTAAGATGATACATTTTAGGGGTAAATAAGGTACAAAGATGGCCCTTTGAGGGTAGTGCCCCAGTGACAAAACCGTTGTACCTCTAAGTATACATTTTTTCCTGAGTGCATTATTCTAATTGATTAAATTTGAGAATTTGACATATGAGATAACATATTTCATAATGTTTGTTAATCAACATGTTTTCTACAAAAACATATGAACAAAAACGATATGAACAATTCTTTTGCAGACTGAAGCACATACAGTGCTACAATAATTCATACATAGCTTCCAAAAGTCATCACTGAAACAGTATGACAAGCATGCCATTTTCTAAAGAAATACTTGGCATCCATAAAATAAGGATTTTTGTATATAACAATTATCATTATTATTTCTGAGGCAATTAGTGATTGGTTCTTATGCAGTTAGTATTACTAAAAGAAGGGAATTTTTCAAAGGGTCATGACATTTTATTATTTTAATGTTCCTTTAAGTTAAAAGTTTTTTTGCACAAAAGTGGAAAAATTATTATTTTTATTTCACTCCATTTGTCCTGACGACAGACTCAAGTGTGTGGACTGTGTCAGAAAGCGAATGTCCATGTGTTTACTGTATCCAGTGTAGACAAGATAGCGGCAGTAATTGTAATTTCTATTCGTTTTGACGCAACGCGACACTCGCATTAAATGCGCATATGATGCGATTTAAATTTTTCCTTTCTCTTTGAAGTTTTACAAGCTCTTGGTGCATAAAGAAGATCTGTAAAGTTGCAAAGACTAAAGTTTCAAATCCAAAGAGATATTCTTTATAAAAGTTAAGAATCAACCACGCCTACCTAAAATGGCTCGTTCTAACACGCCCCCACATGTCTATGTCACTGTGTGGGAAGATTTGCATAACGCCGCCCAAATGTTCACGCAAAGAAAGAAGGCGTAACTTTTATTCTCGCTGTAGTGTTGTTGCTGTCACCATGTCGTGAAGACGATGTGCGTTTCGTTGTGAAAGCGAAACTACTTTGTTTGGCCTTCCAAAAGAGGACGATATCCGCTTCGTCATGCCTAGAGCTGATCTGTGCTGGTCGCTGAGGAAATACATCAACTTTCACCGTGGACAAAGCGGAACCCAGCCCGGGGTCCGTCACATGTGGTTGCCGCTCATTCGTCGGATCCGCCGGGCGCGCCGTTCTCGACCCCGCCGCCTCAGCTCACTCTAGCC
>NW_015538093.1:354849-375610 GCF_001515605.1 Sinocyclocheilus anshuiensis
TCATTACACCAAATAATATTCTTTTTAGCAACATCATATGACCCTTTAAAGGGATAGTTCACCCAAAAATGAACTCATACGTCATCCGCCCGGAGCTGCTTCCGTGTACAACTGTTGGCACAAGCTACATTAAAGTGATTATTACATTTGAATATGGATATTTTTCTTACAAAAACGCATTGATTCACTACAGGAGGCCTTTGTTCACCCCCCGGAGCCGTGTGAGACACTTTTTTTTAATGGATGGGCGCTTTTTATTTAACTTCTTTTGGACTGATGCATGCAACACCCGCTGAGTGGCATTAAACAGCTTGAAAGATCAAAGACAATTTTTAATATAACTCCGACTGGATTCGTCTGAAAGAAGAAAGTCATATACACCTACGATGACTTGAGGGGGAGTAATTTATGGGCAAATTTTCATTTTTGGGTGAACTAACCCTTTAAGCGTAATTGAGTCAGCCGTTAGCGACTGGATGCCAGTGGGCGGGGCCTATGGTGAGAAGATGACTATTCATCGATGTCTTGCTCTGGAGGCAGTGTTTATGTAAATATTTGTGCCCCCGTGACGTCATCTTGCCCCTCAGATCCAAACGAGACATTTTTGGAGCTTGATTAAATAAATGCTTTGTTTATAATGAGGAGGACATTTTAAGCTATGAAACTTGCAGGATGTTTTAATGGTACAAAGGCTTCTTATATGCCAAAAACCAAGGCAAAATTGATTTCTCATGTCATGACCCCTTTTAAATATCTTTCTTTCATTGTCTCTACATAGTTTTAATAATTGTCACTACCTGACACATTTAATTGGAGTTTCTAAGAAAAGTCTGTTAGCAACAAAAACATTTAACATATGCATGGATTATGTGAAGATTGGGAATGTTTATGATATTCCAATATTTCAAATGTAACAATGTCAAATTTGTCTGTGATGTGCTTTTACATCAGTACCACATAAATCAATCAATCAATATACATACCTGCACAATAACTTTACTAAAAAGTACAAAAAAAGTGAAAATAATTATTAGTCATTATAATACCTTGAGTAGCATAAATTGTACCTAAAATTACAAATAATTTCCAATTCATTCATTGTAGTATTAATTATAGTTATATACATTTTTAGGAGTCTTCACACAATTAGCATATTTTTGGTCAAAATTGTGCTTTTAAAAAGATAATAAACTCCTGCATTATTTGATTTGGAAACGAAAACATTTGTCATTCACAAAAGTTTGACATGCAGACTTTCCCAAATGTTACTTTTGTCATTAGTTAAGACCAACTGAAAAACAGGAGGATGTTTTGGAAGTTCATTTTTCTACGTAGTAAATCAAACTGTTTTCAAAGATCAAGGAAAAACAAAAGGTCAGTTAACTGTTGAAGTCCCCTTAAATTTATTCAAAACATGATCAAAAGCATATGAATGTTCATTTTAAGGTTTTTATTGAGTTCCTTAAACAAACAAACAAACAAACAAAAGCACACAGAATATGCATGATTAGCTTTCGTTGTAACATTTGTCAGCAAATTACACACATTCAAGCTAACACCAAGTAGGCAGAACATTATGTTGCCATTTTTAAAGCTTGTGAAATTATTCAGTCTAAAGGCTACCTGCTATTTGTTTTCATTCTGGAGAAGGCATGACAATGAAGGAAATCTAATACTCCTCTCCCTCCTCTTCTCCTTCTCCCTCGACTGAATCTACACCCACCTCCTCATAATCTTTCTCCAGGGCTGCCATGTCTTCTCTAGCCTCAGAGAACTCTCCCTCCTCCATACCTTCACCTACGTACCAGTGCACAAAGGCACGCTTAGCGTACATCAGATCGAACTTATGATCAAGCCTGGCCCAAGCCTCCGCAATAGCAGTGGTGTTGCTTAGCATGCACACCGCTCGCTGCACCTTAGCCAAATCACCTCCAGGTACAACGGTAGGGGGCTGGTAGTTGATACCAACCTTGAAACCAGTTGGACACCAGTCCACAAACTGGATGGAGCGCTTGGTCTTTATGGTGGCAATAGCAGCATTTACATCTTTAGGTACAACATCACCACGGTACAACAGACAGCAAGCCATGTACTTGCCGTGACGTGGGTCACATTTGACCATCTGATTAGACGGCTCAAAGCAAGCATTAGTGATCTCAGACACTGAGAGCTGCTCATGGTAAGCTTTCTCAGCAGAGATCACAGGAGCGTAAGTTGCTAAAGGAAAATGGATACGTGGATACGGCACCAAATTGGTCTGAAACTCAGTTAAGTCAACATTCAAGGCACCGTCGAACCGTAGGGAGGCAGTAATGGAGGACACGATCTGACCTATCAATCTGTTAAGGTTGGTGTAAGTGGGACGCTCGATATCAAGGTTTCTACGGCAGATGTCATAGATGGCCTCATTGTCGACCATGAAAGCACAGTCTGAGTGCTCGAGGGTGGTGTGGGTGGTAAGAATGGAGTTGTAGGGCTCCACCACAGCAGTAGACACCTGTGGAGCTGGGTAGATGGAGAACTCAAGCTTGGACTTCTTTCCATAATCAACAGAAAGGCGCTCCATCAGTAAAGAGGTGAAACCAGAACCAGTTCCTCCTCCAAAGCTGTGGAACACCAAGAAGCCCTGAAGTCCAGTGCACTGGTCAGCCTATGAAGAGAGGGAATGGAAAGAAACAGTTATCAAGTCTACCATATTTAATATTGAGTTAAAACCTAAACAAATGTTAAATGTAAACAGGCTGACTGCGATTACAAGGATGGCTTACCAGTTTGCGAACCCTATCAAGAACCAGATCAATGATCTCTTTGCCAATAGTGTAATGGCCACGAGCGTAGTTGTTAGCTGCATCCTCCTTTCCGGTGATCAGCTGCTCAGGGTGGAAAAGCTGACGGTAAGTTCCGGTGCGAACCTCATCTGAACCGCAAAAAAGAGTGTGGAGAGAATGAAAGCTGTGAAGCTTGTGGATTAACAATAAGAGACGACTAATCAGGCAATTACTGACCAATCACAGTGGGCTCCAGATCTACAAACACTGCCCTGGGAACATGCTTGCCAGCTCCTGTCTCACTGAAAAAAGTGTTGAAGGAGTCATCCCCTCCACCAATGGTCTTATCACTGGGCATCTGTCCATCCGGCTGAATCCCATGCTCAAGGCAGTAAAGTTCCCAGCAGGCGTTGCCAATCTGGACACCGGCTTGACCCACATGGATGGAAATACACTCACGCTGTTGTGGAAAAGGAAAATAAATGACTCTGTCATAAACATTTATCCTGAAAATTAGGATAATTACCAGTACTGAGACACAATGAAGCTTTATAAAATGTCATTTTCAAATGATATATTTGATTACACACCACATTGAATTCAAATTCATATTAATTTTCTAACAAACGTAGAAAAGTTGTGCTATGAAACATGAAACTCTAAAAATATGAGACCAACACCATTTTCAGATGTGTAATTAT
This sequence comes from Sinocyclocheilus anshuiensis, assembly GCF_001515605.1. Lineage (NCBI taxonomy): Eukaryota > Metazoa > Chordata > Actinopteri > Cypriniformes > Cyprinidae > Sinocyclocheilus > Sinocyclocheilus anshuiensis. Next base: position 358,319 of record NW_015538093.1, read on the forward strand.
CCAAGCTAGGCAACAATGGCATGCAATGTGCAAATACCGTTATATTTCAAAAACTGCAAAATCCGTTTTTGAAAAATATATAACATAGCTATTTAGCTGTAGCTGTAGCTTTTTAGGCTCTCAAACCAGAAATGTTGTCTTATGAATAATAGACAGCTCATCATGCTTCTCTGACTCCTAACACTAGCAACAAGTTACAAGAACTGTGCAAAACCCTCTGATTAAAGTGCAAAACAGCCAAATAAGATGAACATTATAAGGCAGAAAATTAACAGAGAAATTAAAGTATTCACTTACCATTTTGTCGTTTTTCCCAGCTGCTGCAGACGCTGATATGTGCTGATCTCACTGCAGAGAAGATGGAGATGTCGCTATGACAGAGCAAGCTGCAGGAGGGAGTGGCTCAGCTTATGAACAACCAAATACATCTTCTGAAAACACTCCAAACAAAATACAGTACAATGCACAGAAACTATAAGCTAGATTACAAACATCACACAAAGTGGCATTCGTGTAATATTATTAGACTGAATTAAACCGGCATCCTAAAAATCATTTAAAATTATATTTGAATATTATGTCATTCGTGTTGGTTTTTTAAATAAACCTACTTAACACAATTCTTATAACACATTCAGAACAGACCGATAGTTACACAACAATAGACGCGTCTTAGATGCTTTGATACAGCTGCACCTTATCATTCTGATCCATGCAAACATGTGTTTTAAAACCTAATAAACTGCCTAGAATATATTTCTAGGGCCAATCTAAACGCACCAGGGCCACCGCCCGTCTCTGCTGCAGTAGATGACGTCACAATGCTGCAGACTACCAGAAACTGTTCAACAAGCACCATTTATACTGTAGAATGTAAAATAAATCTTTCTGATTTTGAAAGAGAACTTGAACTGACTGACTCAGTGTCATAGCTATAGCGCTTTTATTTCATTTTTAAAGTGTAGCCTACATAAAATGCGCTGGGAATTCTATAAAGTAATAATTATTTAAAATTATCCCCAGAGATTATGCATAAATCAACGGCATGCAGAAAGCCTGAATGAAACAAGTGTTGTAGCCTAGTAGGTCACATATCCTGACGCTCTGTCGCGCTATAAAAGCGGTTCGACTCGAGGATTGCGCGCAGTTACGCAGTTACTATCGACTCTTCGCCGTCGACAACAGTAACGCAGTACAGCAAAATATTGTTTCCAGATTATTCCAAAGCATACGAAAATGGTGAGTAGCTGACTAGCTGTATTATTACATTTTAGGCTATATTATTTTAAAGAAAGCATTTGCTAAATCTTGTGTACATTGTAATTATGAGGCAGGTTACAGAGGGAATCTGTACACCTGTGCCATCGCTTTAATAAACTGCATCTGCTCGATATATTCCTGCTGAATATTCTCGTGAATATTGTTGACTCTGCTATTTTGTATCGGGATGTGTGACCGCTTTTCGTCTGTTAGATGCTGATGAACTGTTATGCTCTTTGTGATTTTCAGTTTTCAATCTAGGTATTTATTTGGCGTGACTCAATCAGATGACTGATAATATTTTACGTCGAAGTGAAGATGATTATTTAAACACGGCGATAGGCTACAATATTAAAACACCTATACAATGTATAATACACAATTGTGGTCAAATAGGCTACGTCTTAAATATATTAGACCTTTTGACGGTCAAATCCATTGATTGTCTTACTTAACAGAGGTTTAATTCACCAGGACATGTATTTATTTATGCTTGGACTAAAGACGTTTGGTTTTGTTTAGAACTATCCTTGCTTATAGGAATCGTTTATTGTTTTGTGAAATTTCAACATAAAGGCATAGCAGTGAGTGCACACTGCAGCATATGCAGACAGTCATAATCGCATTAAATGCACTACTCCAAATAAATAATCTACTCTGACCAGCTAAACCCAGGAAACATATGCTGTAGCCTATAGAAACAGTATTCAACAGTGCTTTAAACAAATTCAGTTATTCCCATCAGCAAAGAAATTATGTATAAACCCAGAATAATAAGCCTTGGTATTGAATTTATATTGCATAGACTGTAGATTGAAACATAGTGCTGCAATTTGGTAAAATGGCTTAAACCCATGTTGCCAGGCAAGAAATAGGGAACAGCTGGGTGGAGCTTGAGCTTTTCAAATAGGAGAGGAGGAGGCAGGTGGCATCCATGGTTGCTCTTGCCTCTGTGGCCATATTCAGTCTTATACCTAAAGCAAAGAATTGCATGTTATGTCAAATTTATTTCAACACCCAATTTACATTTGCAAAGTATGTGCATTTCTATCTTAAAAACACGTAGTAAGTCAAAATGATATAAGGCTGCAACTATTATATAATAAAGCTCTTGCTTTTCTTCTTTAAAGCAGTGTGAGTGTATTTCCATTCATGTGGGGCAAGCTATTTTATATCGTCTGGCATTTCACATTGCATGCCATTGTTGCCTAGCTTGGATAATTACACATCTGAAAATGGTGTTGGTCTCATATTTTTATAGTTACGGGTGTCATAGCACCACTTACAATGTTTACCTAATAACATGTTTTGTTAGAAAATTCATATGAATTTGAATTAAATATGGTGTGTAATCAAATATATCATTTGAAAATTACATTTTATAAAGCCTCATTGTGTCTCAGTACTGGTAATTATCCTAATTTTCAGGATAAATGTTTATGACAGAGTCATTTATTTTCCTTTTCCACAACAGCGTGAGTGTATTTCCATCCATGTGGGTCAAGCCGGTGTCCAGATTGGCAACGCCTGCTGGGAACTTTACTGCCTTGAGCATGGGATTCAGCCGGATGGACAGATGCCCAGTGATAAGACTATTGGTGGAGGGGATGACTCCTTCAACACTTTTTTCAGTGAGACAGGAGCTGGCAAGCATGTTCCCAGGGCAGTGTTTGTAGATCTGGAGCCCACTGTGATTGGTCAGTAATTGCCTGATTAGTCGTCTCTTATTGTTAATCCACAAGCTTCACAGCTTTCATTCTCTCCACACTCTTTTTTGCGGTTCAGATGAGGTTCGCACCGGAACTTACCGTCAGCTTTTCCACCCTGAGCAGCTGATCACCGGAAAGGAGGATGCAGCTAACAACTACGCTCGTGGCCATTACACTATTGGCAAAGAGATCATTGATCTGGTTCTTGACAGGGTTCGCAAACTGGTAAGCCATCCTTGTAATCGCAGTCAGCCTGTTTACATTTAACATTTGTTTAGGTTTTAACTCAATATTAAATATGGTAGACTTGATAACTGTTTCTTTCCATTCCCTCTCTTCATAGGCTGACCAGTGCACTGGACTTCAGGGCTTCTTGGTGTTCCACAGCTTTGGAGGAGGAACTGGTTCTGGTTTCACCTCTTTACTGATGGAGCGCCTTTCTGTTGATTATGGAAAGAAGTCCAAGCTTGAGTTCTCCATCTACCCAGCTCCACAGGTGTCTACTGCTGTGGTGGAGCCCTACAACTCCATTCTTACCACCCACACCACCCTCGAGCACTCAGATTGTGCTTTCATGGTTGACAATGAGGCCATCTATGACATCTGCCGTAGAAACCTTGATATCGAGCGTCCCACTTACACCAACCTTAACAGGCTGATCAGCCAGATCGTGTCCTCCATTACTGCCTCCCTACGGTTCGACGGTGCCCTGAATGTTGACTTAACTGAGTTTCAGACCAACTTGGTGCCGTATCCACGTATCCATTTTCCTTTAGCAACTTATGCTCCTGTGATCTCTGCTGAGAAAGCTTACCATGAGCAGCTCTCAGTGTCTGAGATCACTAATGCTTGCTTTGAGCCGTCTAATCAGATGGTCAAATGTGACCCACGTCACGGCAAGTACATGGCTTGCTGTCTGTTGTACCGTGGTGATGTTGTACCTAAAGATGTAAATGCTGCTATTGCCACCATAAAGACCAAGCGCTCCATCCAGTTTGTGGACTGGTGTCCAACTGGTTTCAAGGTTGGTATCAACTACCAGCCCCCTACCGTTGTACCTGGAGGTGATTTGGCTAAGGTGCAGCGAGCGGTGTGCATGCTAAGCAACACCACTGCTATTGCGGAGGCTTGGGCCAGGCTTGATCATAAGTTCGATCTGATGTACGCTAAGCGTGCCTTTGTGCACTGGTACGTAGGTGAAGGTATGGAGGAGGGAGAGTTCTCTGAGGCTAGAGAAGACATGGCAGCCCTGGAGAAAGATTATGAGGAGGTGGGTGTAGATTCAGTCGAGGGAGAAGGAGAAGAGGAGGGAGAGGAGTATTAAGATAATTTTTTCTTCTCCAGGTCAGTTACAGCTTTGCATCATTAATCAGTTTTAGTCAGAAATGTAAACGAAATGAGGCGTTAAAGGTGACAAGTGACGTGTCAAGTGAGTATTCAGTTTGTAAAAAATATGTAGTAAACATTTGTTCTTTAGATCATGTCAATCACATATTTAATGCTGTAGGCAACTGAGATTGAGTCATATTTTGTGATTCCTCCAATTAGTCTGTGTAGATCACATAAAATTATGCACTGACCTTACTGACGTCTGCAATAAAGTGATCATTTCAAGAGTTGCGTATGCTTTCACTGACACCCCATTAAAACATTCACTTTATATACACACACAAAATATATAGACATCTTCATAGACATATGAGAATGTCTATTTTCTTTTCCCCTAATGACATACTGCAGTTAAAGGTGGGGTAAGTGATTTCTGGTAGCCAATGTTGACATTTGAAATCACCAAAACAAACACGCCCCTACCCCAAAAGGGTCTCGCCCCTATTTTGATAGCTCTGCCCCACACATACGTACGCAACCCAGGCAACGATTAGCTCTGTGAAACAAAGCAAAACCAATATTACACCGTGTCTACACCGGACGTGAGTGGCGCGGCGCAACACAATACTATGGAACTCATTATAATCAGTGATGCTGTCTACACCATAGATATATATATATACATATCTATGGTCTACACTGGATGCGGCGCGGCGTTACATGACAAATCCCCGACAGAAAACTGCGGCTGCGTTCTATTTATGACGTATTGACACAAATTTCAAATGATTTTCAACAGTCGCTTTGTCGCGTCCAGTGTACTAGACAGACTTTAGCTGTTGTGGCGCAGACACGGTGTTACTCACCTATCGAGAAGAAACAAAGCAACCTCGGCGTCCGATCGCAGGCCTTCCGCTCCTTGAGTTCTCTCCAGCGCTGGAAAGCTGATCCGATATTTACACGGGTCCTACTTCTTGCCTTATTGCCTTAAGCCTTCTTTTGTTCCGCAGACGTTTTCCTCTTTTGTTTTTTATCCGCCATCTCTATCTTTCTGTCGCTCGGCTCGCTAATGTCCATCCTGTGCACTGAACGCTCTCTCCTCCACATCATGAGTAGACACGCCCCTTACTGCTGATTGGCTACAAGTTTGTTTTGCTAGTCGGCCCAAATCAGTTTTCTAAAGCGTTTTTGAAAAATCGCTTACACCACCTTTAAACATTTAACATGAAGTATACCATATTCTAAAATTAATATCACAAAAGAATAAGACAAAATTAATTTAACACATTTGAGTATTTACTTCTAAGTAGTGATTGACAAAATATAAATTATATTCACAATACAAATTGTATTAAGGATTGCATTTACAATATAATACTCCTATAATATATACTGAACATTAAAATGGTAACGTTTAAATGGTTAAAAAATAAAGCAAGTCAAATGTCATTTTACTTATGTATTTAAAAAAGTGGGACTGTAAAATGTAATTTTAATATTGGAAAACTACATTTGTCATGATATGGCACTGTAGTACTCCGAATTTTAGTCCAGTATACCTATTTTCCAATGGCATGGTGTTGAAGCCAGTGCAATGTGGTTCTGCATTCATTTCTATTTTAACCACACTAAACAGCCTCTATAGCCACTTTACTTTTCCTTTCATTCTAACATTTTAATTATGAATTATTTGTAATAAAATGTTTTCATAAAAGTTTTTAATAAAATTTTTCACACCTTAATTATGTATTTAAAAACTAATTCAAAGCCAGCTTGTGATGGTATAAAAAATATAATCGCTTGATATAACAATAAAATATGTTCTAGGAATCAAAACTAGGATTAAGATGTCTTGACCGTGTGACCGATGACATGAATTCCCTCATGTATGGCCATATTTGCAACTCAACTTTAGCACATTCATGAGCTCATTTTATGTATGTCACAGTTGAAGCTCAGAAAGTGTTATTATACAGGTCACAAAATATTAATTTGTTTTAATATGAATTTGTTCCTTGCGATACCAGTAAGTGATGTAAAGAACAGCAATGTTAAAACAGGGGCTAAATAATTAAAACCAAGCTGCATTAAGGGGAAAAAAAAACCTACAACTCAAAAATATTATATACTGACATCACATTGCATATTGATCACTTTCAGCATGTCATTAAACAAATAAACTTCAGAAAAGCTTTGTAAATTATTATACAGGCTCTGAGGGTTGAATAATTTTAATTGAAAAATGACACACGCATACACACACACACACATATATATACATACATATATACAGGTGCATCTAAAAAAATTAGAATATCGTGAAAAAGTTCATTTTTTATAACTTCAAAAAGTGAAACTTCATATATTCTAGATTCATAACATGTAAAGTAAAACATTTCTAAAGTTTTTGTTTTGTTTTAATTTTGATGATTAGAGCTTACAGCTCATCAAAGTAAAATATCCAGTATCTCAAAATATTAGAATATTTCCTAAGATCAATCAAAAAAAGGATCTGCAAAACAGAAAAGCTCAAGTACTTTAAAGTATGTTCATTTATGCACTCAATACTTGGGGCTCGTTTAGCACAAACTCTAGCATCAGTGAGGTGTGGCATGGAAGCGATCCACCTGTGGCACTGCTGAGGCACTATTGAGCCTTCAGCTCATCTGTATTGTTGGATCGACTATTTCTCATCTTTCTCTTGAAAATATCCCATTGATTCCATATGGGGTTCAGGCAAGGCATGTTGGCTGGCCAATCAAGAACAGTAATATCATGGTCAGCAAACCACTTGGAAGTGGCTTTGGCAATGTGGGCAGGTGCTCAATCCTGCTGGTAAAATCTCCTGGTAGACGGCGCATTTACTCTGGACTTGATAAAACACAATGGACCAACACCAGCAGACATCACAGCACCCCAAATCATCACTGACTTCAGAAACTTCACACTGGACTTCAAGCAGCTTGGATTCTGTGCCTCTCCAGTCTTCCTCCAGACTCCAGACCTTGATTTCCAAATGAAATGCAAAATGTACTTTTATCTGAAAAGAGAACTTTGAAGCACTGAACAACAGTCAGCTCTTTTTCCCTTTAGCCCAGGTAAGATGCTTCTGACGTTGTTTCCGTTTCAGAAGTGGCTTGGTAGCCCTTTTCCTGAAGACGTCTGTGCGTGGTGACTCTTGATGCACTGACTCCAGCTTCAGTCCACTCCTTGTGAAGCTCTACCAAGTGTTTAAATCGGCTTTGCTTGACAGTATTCTCAAGCTTGCGGTCATCCCTGTTGCTTGTGCACCTTTTCCTAACCAAGCTCTTCCTTCCAGTCAACTTTGCATTTAATATGCTTTGATACAGCACTCTGTGAACAGCCACCCCTTTCAGTAATGACCTTCTGTGACTTACCCTCTTTGTGGAGGGTGTCAATGATTGTCTTCTGGACCATTGCCAAGTCAGCAGTCTTCCCCATTATTGTAGTTTCAAAGAACAAGAGATACCCAGAATTTATACTGTAGCGATAGTCATTTAATGAAACTCAAATGTAACTATTCTAATATTTTGAGATACTGGATTTTTGACTTTCATGAGCTATAAGCTCTAATCATCAAAATTACAAAAAAAAAAACTTTTGAAATGTTTTACTATACATGTAATGAATCTAGAATATACAGTATGAAAGTTTCACTTTTTGTAATAAGTTACAAAAAAAGAACTTTTTCACAATATTCAAATTTTTTGAGATGCACCTGAATATATATATATATATATATATATATATAAAATATAAGAATACAATTCTTAAACAGACATTATTAGTAGGCAGTTTATGTAACAATCAGTTGTTAGTGGAAATGCAAGCCTTCATCATTGAGCATGTTGATGTTCAGTATACAATTATGAACCAAGTGGTTTACATGTCATAAGATTTCATGATAGCAACCCAGTCGAAAAAAAAAAAGCACTTCCATAATGTACTTAGTCCTCTATTTTAACGCACTAATTTTGTACTTAATATACGAAAAATTATTCTTAAATCATATTCATGGTGTCCCAAAATATCACATTTGAGTACGCTTAGATCTTCTTAAGATTATCTTAAGTAATAGAGAATAATTTTGTAGTATATTAAGTACAAAATTAGTGCGTGAAGTTTAGGTACATTACTGAAGCAATTTAAGTACATTATTGAAGTGCACTTTTTTTTTCTCCTGGGAATGAATGACAAATGATAAACTTGTTTGGTACAGTCAGTTTCGACCAAGTGTCCTGGTCTTGAACACCAGGAATAATCCATGAAGCCAGTTATGAGAGTAAAATCAAAATAATTTCAAGCACTTTCAAAAACCCAAAAGCTCAAAACAGTTGCAAGCTACAACCCAACCTGCACCAAAGAGAATTCCAACAATTTTGTTTATATGCATTTTACGTTCACGTACAAAGTTCATTTTTGGTCTTTGAAACCCTTACTCACTTTTACCTTTACTCGATGCCACGCGTTACTTAGCACTCCTCGTAAGTTCCAGATTGGAGCGACAGTGTCTGGCTGCGTGTTGTAACTACTGTCCACTGCTTTGCACACAATCTCCAGCTCCTGAGCCCTATGAGGAATTGGGACATCTATCTCCCACAGCTTCCAAGCCCAGGCTCTTCCAGGTGGAGGAGGAGGAGCAGGGTGCTGTTCTTGATCACTAGTGCGAAGTTTGGCTACATGCCACGTTTTCCCTCCATCTACCGAGACGTCCACTCTCACAACCTCTCTTCCTCCCCCACTCCACGCATAGCCTTTTACAGTCACCTCCCTATCACTGCGGTCTACTGAGGTTCCCTCTGCTGGGTGAGTGATGGCTGACTGTATGGGGAGCTCCTGGATAGCTGGTGCTGATTTAAAATCCACAGTGTCCCAGTCAGTACCTGGAGAAAAGCCTTTGTAATCATTCTGCTGCCAGTGGCTCTTGCTTTCTTCGTCACTTACAACAATTTTCCCCAACCATTTGACATTGCGGGCTCCAACAACTCCAGGTACAACTACACGGACAGGGTAGCCGTGGTCAGGTGGGAGGTCCTCGCCGTTCATTTCATACGCGAGGAGAACATCACCTTCTTCGCTCACAGCGTTGTTCAGTGGAATAGATGCACCATATGCTGTACCAGTCACATCCCTGTCTAACCCTTCAAACTGGACATGTTTGGCTTTCGCTGCAACCTCTGGTCCAAAGCCATAGGACAACAATACATCCCGCAGACGTGCACCTGACCATGTAGCGTTGCTTATTGCGGCGATGCCCCAATTGAGTCCTTTGACTTGCTTGACTTCGTTCATCTCAGAACGACGGTTCCCGGCGCACTGAAGCGTCGCTGTAATGGTGTGTTTTGGAAAACGAGACTTTAGCTCACTTAGACTAAGTGATACTACTCCACCAGGGAGACCCTCGATCTCCAACCTGTAAGCTTCAGGATCCACCCTGGGCACTGGAAGATGATTACGCTTAAAAAATATGACTGAAGGGGTGATGTAATTATCCGAAAGTATAGATGCGGGTGGTTCGGCATTGAAAGGTTTCAGACTGTTGATCTGAAGAGCAGGGTGACGTGTTGGCTCAGCAGAGTAAGGGTCTAAAGGGTTGGCACTCTCTTGTTTCTTGTAACTCTCTGTATCAAGAACACCAATTTTATACTCTGAGAGGATTTCTAGAACATGGTCTTGCTGATGAATGGCATATAATGCCCAGTACGGTTCCAGAGCTCCACCTGCAGCCAGAAGTATTTTGTCGCCACCAGGGTGAATGGCCACAAATTCAGTGATATCGTAGACTGCTCCTTTATAGGTGACCCACACACCACTGTCAAGGGAACAATGCTTTGTGACTTCTTCTAGGGTGTAAACGGGAAGATCTGAAGTCTGCGTTACCCGTAACTGTGCTGAAGTAGCAGCCCACTGAACCTGAACAAAAATAGACACAATAAAAAAAATGTAAAAAAGATTGCTCAATGACAACTAAAGCACCAGGCACACTGCAATTTTTGTGTCCTTTACAATTGTTGCTTGTCAGATTGTATGATATGAGCCCGGTGAGATCTTACAGACTGTGAGACATCAATGGTCTTTTATGTCAAACTGTATGATATTGTAAGACTTTACTAATAATTGACAGGGTTTGACTTTGCAGTCTGTTTTGACATCCTTATTTACACACAAAATTTAAAGGGGTCATGACATTATTATTTGAATATATTTCTTAAAGTTCACTTGCGTTGTTTTTGAAGGTTTTGCACAAAAAAAACTCATATATTTGCAAAACATGATTAATCTTCACCCTCATTCTCAACAAGTATGAGTAATGACAATGTACACATACATCTTAGTTTTTTAACTTATTGTTATTCCTGAGAAAATGTGACAAACCTTTGGCAACAGAAGCACATTTCCAAATGTGTTTGAAACAGAAAGTATGTCAAAGCAATCCTTTTTGTGACTTATTTTGTGCATTTTCAACAAATTAATCAACCCTGAGTGGAAAGGTTATTTTCATTGGTTGTGTGACGTTGTTGTTATTTTTAGTAGATTTACAGTATATGCACCCACTGCTGTAGATATCTTTCCCTGGTTATACCTTTAGAGATTTTTCATTATTTAGGAATCAGAAAACACATCAGGTGTCTCACCTTGTCTTGGTGGAGCTTATAGGCTAAAACAGCTCCAGTACCTGCCAGCAGCCCTGCCAGAGCGAATCTAAACTTCGGCAGCCTGTCATTAAAGTATTTCTGTCTTCCATGTCCACCAGTGCTCCTCCAGCAACAAGACAGATGACCATCCCACACGGACAGTGACGGGATAATGCTCTTTGAAAGTCTGGAACTGAGAGTTAAGAGACGTTTAAGCAAGAATTTCATTATAACAAACATTTTCGAGTTTCTTAAAGAGCATTTCACAGAATCTGGCCATGTCTTTTCAATCATTTACATTAAGCAAATCATTAAATCAAGGTACCATGTGGGGGATTCAGAGTCAGACTAAGTGAAAGATTAACTTTCATGCATCTTATTTGGAAATGCTTAAATGATAAGGATCAAAGGTTTAAGGTTTATGAAATGGCAGGATTACCTTTGACTCCTGATAAAGAAGACCTGAGCAAGACCTTGGCAGTGCTTTAGGTGCTGCATTGCTCTTTCTGAGAAAAGAGACAAAGAACAACAAAATGTCAAAGTACGATGACAGTCTAAAAGCTAAAAGTTTTGATGACTAGAGTGAATCCAGTCAAATGTTATACAATGGATAAAATAAGCTTTTACATTTGACCTTTTATCATAACCACAGAGATGAAAGTAGATGAAAACTCATCAGTATTCATCATCAAAATTCATCATTAATGGAGAATTAGGATATTTGCTTGCAGTATGGGTTTATAGGCCGTAACCTCCAACTTTCCATTAAAAGAGTAATGCTTACTGCAAATTGATAATGATCATATGTTTTAGGGGAAGTGACCCTATTGTAGTTTTTCATGTTTTCAAGTAGATGGGTCAACGACACATAAAAGTGTTCACAATAAAGAAAATTAAAAGAAAAATCTTTAAATGAACCTTGCTTGACTTCGTTCATCTTAGAACGACGGTTCCCGGCACACTGAAGCGTCGCTGTAATGGTGCGTTTTGGAAAACAAGACTTTAGCTCACTTAGGCTACGTTTACACGACAACGAAGTAGTCAAAAACGGAAACGTTATTCCCTTGCGTTTTTAAAAAGTTTAATGTATACACGACAACGTTTTCAAAACGATTTGCATTTACACATCTGCGAAAATGACCAAAAACGCTGTATTACGTATGCCAGGCCAGTAGTTGGCGCTGTCACCTTGTTAGTAAACAGTACCTGTAGAGAAGGGACGATTATATGTTGTATATGATGCGTCTCCGCTGTTGGTTGTAATATTGGTGAAGTAAATCCACACTTTGCTGAAGAAGCGTTGGCAAACTCTTGAGCAGCAACAACAGTACCATGTACTCCGCCATTGTTGTGTATGTTTTTTCGCGCTTGTCTTTAAAATTGACACATACTGCGCATGTCTACATACCTAACACGTACTACGCATGTGCATGACGTCACCGTTTTCAAAGATTCCCGTTTTGGGTGTTTATACGGAAACGACAACAGTGCCGTTTTCAAAAACTTGCACTTTGAAACCCGTTTTCAAAAATATGCGTTTTCAGTCCCCAAAAAGCCGTTGTCGAGTAAACGAACAGTCAAAACACATAAAAAGTTTCCCGTTTTTGGATGAAAACGTTGTCGTGTAAACGGCCCCTTAGACTAAGTGATACTACTCCACCAGGGAGACTCTCGATCTCCAACCTGTACGCTTCAGGATCCACCCCTTTTCTTTATGATGATATCAGACACTGGACATTTTTAAAATGTTATATCAAAATTCATTTTAAATTAAAACTAAAAAAAAATAATAATAATAAAAACATGATCAACAAGCGTATTCAAGTCACTGCTTATATGAACAATATATTTTTGAACAAAATAAGACAAATACAGACTGCAATATTTGATATTTTTCAGCATCCATTCAACTACTAAACATAACTGTTCAGTCTAAAGGCGGGCGTACACGGTGCGATTCTGAAGGTCGGAACGTCGTGAGCTCTGGCACGTCACGATTGAGTTTATCCGAAAATCGTACGGAGGCAGTCACACACGACACGAATTTACTACGATTTTACAAACTCTGACGTAAGCATTACGTTTCGCGCCATTCATAAAAATATGGATTCTGAGGACGAAATAGTTTTCTTTGTGGCAGGCGGCTTGTGACGTCCAAAAAAAAAACGAAGACAAAGGACATGGCAAAGAGAATGGCTGAAAAGCAGAGAAAAGCGTGGACTTTCTGTTCTTCATAAAGAACTCGAGGGAGTAGCCTAGGCCATTTCTGAATTTTTGCTCGTTTTGCCAGAAATACAACAGGCATATTCATTCATAAAGCTGAATGGCAAATTTGGCACATTCGGAATAACAAATAAAAAATAGAACTGTATAATTAATCTAAAAATATTATAGACTATATGGTTTTTGTCATCTTCTGATTGGTCAACTTCAGATGGATCACCAAATGGTCTCGTTCAACCGCACATACGCCACAAATTTAAACCGACAGCATCCGATTTTTTTTGACATGATTGAAAATTATCGGGAGGACGGGAGGTGCTCGTAACGTTGGCGCTGTCACCTTGTTAGTAAACAGTACCTGTAGAGAAGTGACGATTATATGTTGTATATGATGCGTCTCCGCTGTTGGTTGTAATATTGGTGAAGTAAATCCACACTTTGCTGAAGAAGCGTTGGCAAACTCTTGAGCAGCAACAACAGTACCATGTACTCCGCCATTGTTGTGTATGTTTTTTCGCGCTTGTCTTTAAAATTGACACATACTGCGCATGTCTACATACCTAACACGTACTACGCATGTGCATGACGTCACCGTTTTCAAAGATTCCCGTTTTGGGTGTTTATACGGAAACGACAACAGTGCCGTTTTCAAAAACTTGCACTTTGAAACCCGTTTTCAAAAATATGCGTTTTCAGTCCCCAAAAAGCCGTTGTCGAGTAAACGAACAGTCAAAACACATAAAAAGTTTCCCGTTTTTGGATGAAAACGTTGTCGTGTAAACGGCCCCTTAGACTAAGTGATACTACTCCACCAGGGAGACTCTCGATCTCCAACCTGTACGCTTCAGGATCCACCCCTTTTCTTTATGATGATATCAGACACTGGACATTTTTAAAATGTTATATCAAAATTCATTTTAAATTAAAACTAAAAAAAAATAATAATAATAAAAACATGATCAACAAGCGTATTCAAGTCACTGCTTATATGAACAATATATTTTTGAACAAAATAAGACAAATACAGACTGCAATATTTGATATTTTTCAGCATCCATTCAACTACTAAACATAACTGTTCAGTCTAAAGGCGGGCGTACACGGTGCGATTCTGAAGGTCAGAACGTCGTGAGCTCTGGCACATGTCACGATTGAGTTTATCCGAAAATCGTACGGAGGCAGTCACACACGACACGAATTTACTACGATTTTACAAACTCTGACGTAAGCATTACGTTTCGCGCCATTCATAAAAATATGGATTCTGAGGACGAAATAGTTTTCTTTGTGGCAGGCGGCTTGTGACGTCCAAAAAAAAAACGAAGACAAAGGACATGGCAAAGAGAATGGCTGAAAAGCAGAGAAAAGCGTGGACTTTCTGTTCTTCATAAAGAACTCGAGGGAGTAGCCTAGGCCATTTCTGAATTTTTGCTCGTTTTGCCAGAAATACAACAGGCATATTCATTCATAAAGCTGAATGGCAAATTTGGCACATTCGGAATAACAAATAAAAAATAGAACTGTATAATTAAACTAAAATTATTATAGACTATATGGTTTTTGTCATCTTCTGATTGGTCAACTTCAGATGGATCGCCAAATCGTCTCGTTCAACCGCACATACGCCACGAATTTAAACCGACAGCATCCGATTTTTTTTGACATGATTGAAAATTATCGGGAGGACGGGAGGTGCTCGTAACGTCTCGGGTCGGCCCGTAATTCTTCTCACACGGTACGAGCCATGTCCATGCGAGCATCTGCGATTTTCTCCCGAGAGAAAAAAATCGCCTGCGAGCTCGTACGACAGCAAAAATCGCACCGTGTACGCCCGCCTTAAGTGATTCATCTGGATGTTTCGTTGATCTTATCATGGCCCCTTTAACCTGTTTTTACACTTTACCTTAAGAACATGTGAAAAGTCTCCTCATATACTTCTTTGTGATTCTAATGATATACAGGTTGTGTGGGAATCTGCTGGTTTCTGCTGGATTTAGTTCATGAATCAAATTGTTTACATATTTCATGATATCAAATGCAGTTTGGATGTTTCATTTTCACTAGCTAGCACACAGTTTTTCCACTGTTCTCTATGCAAACATGCACTAAACGGATGTCTCTGGCCACTGCGATCACGTCTCGCATTTTCTGCTGTGTCAGGTTAAAAGAAGTTAACCTGAAGTCACAAGACACATGCTGTAGGGCAGCGGTTTTCAGTACTGGTTCAGGGAACCAACTTCTCTGGGCACCAGTACTGATGAAAGGCTAGAAACATCTCTGACATCGTTGCAACTCGCTGATTAACTACATAGCACAATGCATCATTGGAAAGCGAGTTGTGACTGTATCCTGAAACTGTAATAACATGGTGGCAGCTAGTTGCTAGTTAAACAATACAAGACTGTTGTTAATGACGTCACGTGCAGGTGGTGGAGTAATAACTTACAAATCCAAAGCGACTTACAAATGAGGACAATGGAAGCAATCAAAATCAACAAAAGAGCAATGATAAGCAAGTGCTATTAACAAGTCTCAGTTAGCTTAACGCAGTACACATAGCAAGTTTTTTTTTTTTATTATATAATAAATAAAAAGAAAACAGATAGAATGGGAAAAGAATAGAGCAAGCTAGTGTTAGAGGCCTTTTTTGCTTTTGTTAATTGTATAACTAATAAAAAGAAAAGGAATAGATAGAATAGAATAGAAAAAGAATAGAGAAGCTAGTGTTAAAGAAAACAAGCAGTTAGTAAATGAATAGAGTGCAAATCTAAAAGGGGCAATTTTTTTTTAAAGAATAGAATTAGAATAGAGATTGCTAGAGTTAGAGGGTCAAATAAAGATGGAAGTGATGTGTTTTTTGCCGATTCTTGAAGATGGCTAAGGAATATAGCCATAAGGAAACTTAATATATATAACATAAGGAACTTGTGTTAATGAATCAGTTCAAGAATGCAATTAATGTCCAATTATTATAATTCATTTAGACATTGAAGGACAAATTATTCAATTTCCCGGTCAAACTCCACATATTAGAAGATTAAACCAAAAAGGTAAACTAGAGATTCCTATTAATGATCTGCTTCTAGACTCCATGCAGAGGAGGCATCATCGGAACGCAAAAAAGAAAGCAGAAATGGAGAAGAAGGGAAGCAGAAGCGACCAGACAGGAGACCGTGGACATGCTCTTGATGGCTAAGGAACTGCTTCGGATAATTCGACAACATGAACGTATAAATAAACGGTTGATGAAAAGGGTTAAACAATTTATTGAAGTTAATGAGTTTAATTTGAAGATGGAAACTTTGCGAGGTGAGGTTGACTGTTTGAGAATTCAAAGAGCCAACGCCGCTTCCAAAAGTATAAACGGTTAAACTGACATCCTGTCAAAAAGCGAGAGCAGGTGTCACTATCTGGGTTAACAGTTAACAAATGGAAAATGTTAAGGTGTGAAAACTTGCTCGTATATTTTTGCAAAGGTGTTGCTGCATTGTAGTAGTGTAGATGCATAATTGTGGGTAGCACAAAAAGGTCAGACATCCTGTGTTAACGTATAGGAGATGAACTTTGTTTGAACTTCTATGCATATATTTTTTTAGAGATGTACGCATGTGTGTATGCTGTGCTTAGTGTAATGATGTAATGGAATTGCAACCCGCCAAAACAAAGGGTATGACCAAGTGTTTTGAGTGACTTGCATTTATCCAATAGAGAGTTTCAATAGATGCTTTGCAGGAGAGGAATTTTGTATACGCCCTCTTCTATATAATCGAGTGCTTTATGATTTTGCGGGGCCGAGAAACGGGTGAAGAATACACGCTGTTACTTTCTTGATTTTTGCTTATGAGTTATTAGTTTTAATAAAGCGAAACCATTTGTATATGGTGATTCGATAAACTTTCTTTCAATCAAGACTCCGAGTAATTTATTAAGGGTAACACATTATCTGGATGTAGTTCATAAATCTCCAATACGGGCTTCATAGTGGTAAGAACTCTGCTGAGCTGATCAGGACGTTTTGCTGTGGATCCTGAACTTCACATTATACTTCCCATCAATAAGAGGTAAGGGCTGTATTTGTTCATGACAGCTACAGATGGGGGAAAAGTGTATATATA
>NW_015538093.1:376215-380724 GCF_001515605.1 Sinocyclocheilus anshuiensis
CAGATAGAATAGAAAAAGAATAGAGCAAGCTAGTGTTAGAGGCCTTTTTTGCTTTTGTTAATCAGAAGTCAGAAGTCAGAAAGTCAGAATTATAATTGTATAATAAATAAAAAGAAAACAGATAGAATGCAAAAAGATTAGAGAAGCAAGTGTACGTTATTTTTATTTTTTTAAAGAAAACAAGCAGTTAGTAAATAAATAAATAGAGTGCAAGTTTAAAAGGGGCCATTTTTATTTATTTTTTTTAAATAAAGAATAGAATTAGAATAGAGAGTGCTACAGTTAGAGGGTCAAATAAAGATGGAACAGATGTGTTTTTAGTCATTTCTTGAAGATGGCTAAGGACTCAGCTGCTCGGATTGAGTTAATTTATAATAATTAATAAAAATGTACACATTTAGCAGAGACTTTTATCCAAAGCAACTTACAAATGAGGACAATGGAAGCAATCAAAATCAACAAGAGCAATGATGTGCAAGAGCTTTAACAAGTCTCAGTTAGCCTGACGCAGTACATGTAGCAAGTTTTTTAAAATTATATAATAAATAAAAATGAAACGAATAGAATACAAAAAGAATAAAAAGAATAGATAAGCTAGTGTTAGTAAATGAATAGAATGCAAGTCTGTAAGGGGCAATTTTTTTTTAAAGAATAGAATTAGAATAGAGATTGCTAGAGTTAGAGGGTCAAATAAAGATGGAAGTGATGTGTTTTTTGCCGATTCTTGAAGATGGCTAAGGAATATAGCCATAAGGAAACTTAATATATATAACATAAGGAACTTGTGTTAATGAATCAGTTCAAGAATGCAATTAATGTCCAATTATTATAATTCATTTAGACATTGAAGGACAAATTATTCAATTTCCCGGTCAAACTCCACATATTAGAAGATTAAACCAAAAAGGTAAACTAGAGATTCCTATTAATGATCTGCTTCTAGACTCCATGCAGAAGAGGCATCATCGGAACGCAAAAAAGAAAGCAGAAATGGAGAAGAAGGGAAGCAGAAGCGACCAGACAGGAGACCGTGGACATGCTCTTGATGGCTAAGGAACTGCTTCGGATAATTCGACAACATGAACGTATAAATAAACGGTTGATGAAAAGGGTTAAACAATTTATTGAAGTTAATGAGTTTAATTTGAAGATGGAAACTTTGCGAGGTGAGGTTGACTGTTTGAGAATTCAAAGAGCCAACGCCGCTTCCAAAAGTATAAACGGTTAAACTGACATCCTGTCAAAAAGCGAGAGCAGGTGTCACTATCTGGGTTAACAGTTAACAAATGGAAAATGTTAAGGTGTGAAAACTTGCTCGTATATTTTTGCAAAGGTGTTGCTGCATTGTAGTAGTGTAGATGCATAATTGTGGGTAGCACTATATATAAGGTTTATTGGTTCATTAAGAGCGAAATTACGCAACAACATACAACAGAAAGCCCTTCTTTTTTTAAAACCACCTTCACATGGTTTATGTATTTGGCGTAAACGCCACTCCAGTATACATGCAGTTCATTCAGTCAGCAGATTTTTGCACGTCATTTCGACTACGTGGCATCTGAGGACTTCACTATTTTCAGCATGTACAGCATGTTCAATGGGTTGCATTGTTGTTTAGTAGCATGCCAAATGTTCAGAAATATTTTTCCTGAAGACTTTTACTAGACAAAAACTACATAAAATAGTTTTGTATTCATTCATCTTAGTGAAAAAATAAATATATATAATTTAAAAATGATGTGAATTTTGTGCAAGCAGTCAGTTCTCTATGGGACAAAAAAAGTCATCAAAAAAGTTTAATGTCAAAGAAGTCACTAACACAGAACATGATCACTGCATTGAAAAATACGAGATGCAGGGCAGTTAAACTAACAAAACACAAGGTACACAGGACATGTTTTTTCTTGTCTGGAAAACTTTAGTAGCTTAAGACCCCTGCATCTGCAAGCATCTTTATGTGTGTTTCTTTGTTTTTTTCACTTTCAGTGCAGCAATGTATTAAATATGAGACATCTGGTGAATTTAAAACATATTGCATGGATCTTTTCAGACTAACAACCATCATGACTCATCAAAACCTAAACATTTGTCTTATCACTGCAACCACATGTAAGCCTGCTGGGTAATGACCAAAAAAAAAAAAAAAAACTTGTCCTAAATGTCATTTGGTCCTAAAGTGACCAAAGAGAAGATAATTAAAACTCTAATCTCTTAAAACGTTGTATATCTCACTGCACCTCAAAATTAATTACGCCAAATAAACATCATAACATCTATTTACTGACTCCAACATTACATATCAGCCCAGACCTCACTTAGGATTGCAGTCTATTAGCGTCATATCAGCGATACATGCGATGCATGAGCTACTGGTTTTAAAACGGTTTATGACCGGTCATTAACATATATTTGCACATGATAAGAAGATGGACAGCAGGGTTTAGCAGAAAGAAACTCCTGCATAGAGAAAATCTCTTGGAAATAAAAATATGAAACTACAGCCTTGTTGTAAACAAGCCACCAAACAGTCACGTAACCAAAAAATGGTTAAGGGTTTGAAATGAGTCACTGTTGCTCAAATATTTGGACTGACATGATTGCATCATAATGGATAAGACACTTGTTTTGGTCCATGCAGTTCTTGTGTACAAAAAACATGAACCTTGCTGTTAGGACCAACAATGTAGAATCTTCTCAGTCTTTTCATTAAAAGGACCAATAACAAATCCTACTGACTTTATTTCAGCTTATTGATTTATAACCATCAACATTAAAGCCAGCTATGAGACTATTATTAGGCTTTACAATGGATTAAAATGATGGAATGTGGTGTAATACTGTAATAAACTGTTCATTCAAGGTTTGCCACATTTCTGTAACTGTTTTGCAAAGATAGCAAGCAGTCGAATACTTAGGCCTAATTTTTCCAAAAGAAACGTCTTACCGGAAAAGAAGTCCAACCAATTGTTTGGAAATATTACAGTAGCTATTCTGTGACTGTGAATCTTTCTAGAACTGTGCGTCTAACACACCCTCACTTGTCATTTAGTGGGTGGAAATGAATTAAATCTGGTTTTGGTTTCATTGCCCAAATAGGTTGCACTGGTCATGGTTTTAAAAACCGAGGAGGTTCTAGTAACTTTGAGAGTTAAATTTCCTTGACTGGTTAAGCAAGTTAACATGCATTTGTTATAAAAAGCTGCCGTTTGATAACCAACATAATTATGCCACATGTGCAGTAAGTTAGTTTGCAATCAAATACTCAAACATATGCTTTTGTAAACAAGGAATGGTGAAATCATGTAATAAACACAAATGCACCATTATTGATATGGCAATGAAATAATTTGCACCCGTATTAAATAAGAAAATTATCGAATCGTTTGTATACAGCAGGCTAAAAAAAAAATAGGTGCCACATACAAAAACGCAAACCACAACCCAATGAATTTCGATTCAGCCCATCGCTGCACAACTTAACATACAAAACCGCACACACAAACTGCGTTGCTTTGAATTCCAGACACTACTGATTTCCCAATGTATAGATTACCAGAAGAGTTGTGATCTTACTGTAACTATCCCGCAGTTCTCGGAGAAGCAGAGTGAGCTGATGTGGATCTACAGATCCGTCTCGAGCCGCTTGGAAACTTTACGAGACGCACGAGTGTGACGTGGACGCAGCCTGCCGCATCATCACAAGCACCATGTAACTGGCTACGTTACACCATCCAAAAACATCAGATTCTCAGATATATTTATATAATATACATATATTCAGTAGCCTTTCTCCCGATGTTTGAATCGATCAACTCGCATCTGATTATTTTTGACGTCAAAGTGGTCAGTCGGCTTTACCTGCTGCTGTCAGCGGGGTGTCCTTTGTTGGACTTTCTTCTGCTTTTGTAAATCATTTGACCGAAAACTAACAGACTAATTTGCAGCAGTGCAAACACGGCTATCTTCTTCTTCTTCAAAAAAAAAAAAAAATAAATAAATAATTTAGCTCATTTTAGTATCACACATTTGTCATTTTCTTTTTCTGGAACATTTCATACTCGAATGTTCAAGGTACTGCAGGTCAACAGTTTTTTTTATTCTCACCAAGGCTGCAATTATTTGATACATAAAATACAGTAAAAACATATTATTGCAATTTAACTTAATATTTTAATATATTTTCAAATATCATTTCTTTCTGTGATGCAAAGCTGAATTTTCATTAGTCATTACCCCAGTCCTCAGTGTCACGTTCAAATAGAAAATTATTTTAAATTGTAATAAAATTCAGTATAACTGTATTAATAAATTATTCGCCAAATTAATGCAGCTATGGTGAGCAGAAGAGACTTCTTAAAGGTGCCATAGAATGCATTGATACAATATTTTAAATTGTTCTCTGATATCTACATAGAAGGTATGTGGCTTAGGTAAGGGCAAAAAATCTCAAGAAACGGTTTTCAGGGTTCCCACTCTTTCATGAACACCAGATTCAAGGACTTTCAAGGA
>NW_015538093.1:380925-395225 GCF_001515605.1 Sinocyclocheilus anshuiensis
TTGCATACGTTTTTAATATTTCTCATGGGGATTTAATCATTTTTGACTTCTCAGTCTGAGTTAAATCTCTTCTTTTTTTTTTTTGGCTCATTTCATCCGTTAAAAAAAACCTGCCTAATAATTCTGCACACCTTAATGAGGAGTTTTTAATTTCTAGCCTTCATGGACAATTATATACAGTATCACTTCTAAATTATTAAATACAAAAATAATAGTAGTTATTAAGATTGATGTGGTTTGGAATTGGTAAAATGTGAGAATGTCTGCGGGAGCGTGACACACACGTTGCGGGAGTGGGCGGTAATGGTCAGAAATTTAAGGAGAGCGGGCTTAAGAAAACTGTCCCGCTCAGGTCGCTAGGCTGCGCGTCAACACACACGGTTTTTTTTTCGCGCTCCCCCATCTCCACCCCCAATCATTAGTGCCGCTTGTTCGGTCTTTGACAGAACATATAGGACAATTTTTTAAATAGCGCCATAAACAAAATTTATTTCAAATTTAATTCAAGCACTTTCAATGACCTATGTTTGTTTTCAAGTACTTTCCAGGCCTTGAATCCATATGTCTGAAATTCAAGTACTTTCAAGAAGCGTGGGAACCCTGGGTTTTACATTTCCATTTACATCCCTAGGATTTGTCCCTAAAATGAAATGGTCTGTTTTTACCTTATTTGGAAGGGTCATGAATAATAATATTGAGCTCTGCTCTGATTGGCTGTTTCACAGTGCGGCTCAATGTTGAGCTCTACTCAGATTGGCTGTTTCACAGTGCAGCTCATTTCAGTAGCTCACCCAGCAGGAAGAAAAATATATATTTCAATACTTTCTCTGGCAGTTATATCGTTGGGTAATTATACTGTATATAAAATGCGGGCATTAGGGAGTCGCTATTAATATGCGGGGCATTGAAACGGCTAGCATAGAACATGGGCGGGTATATGCAAATGTTGGGGGCGTAACTATTAGTGATCCCGACTATAACGTCAGTCGGTGTTATGTTCCGATTCGCCTATTTTTCAGTGGTCTTTTGCATGCACGAGATTTACATAGGGAGGAAACGATGGTGTTTGAGGCTCACTGTATGTCATTTCCATGTACAGAACTGTTTTTATTCAACTACGCCAAGGTAAATACAGTTTTCCATTCTATGGCACGTTCAACAAAACATTAAAAAAAACTTTCTAATATTCCAAAATTTTGACCTGTAGTGTCGTTAGTAATTGTGCATTATAATTAGATCTGAAGCTTTAGTTTAAATGTATTTTTATGCATTGTCGGTTACTTGTATCCACTCTGGGTTTGCAACATTAGTTCATGTCAAGGGCCAAAGTGACGCATGCAAAGTTTGCCACTCTGACTCTAAAATCTTTAGTGGTTGCTAAAGTCAATGATCAACATACAACACCACACAATGCATTACAATACACAGATACATCATTGAAACACCTTTCAGTTTTAATCAGTCTTTATGAATATATTTACACTTTCTGTCATGGCAGAATATTAGCAAACTGTCTTTGATGAGACAATACAAGGTTACTGTGTTTTAGGAATAAACAAACAAAAAATCTACAAGTCAACAAAACGGTAACAGTATACAAAAAAAAAGCAAATCTACAAATCACACACACACAAACATTCAGTTCTTTCTGTCCAAATGTGCCTTAAATAACAGGAATATAAATGTCCAATTCCTCTCCAAATGATTTTTTCCTCCAGATCTCAGTTGTTGCTATGAGAGCCACTATAATCTTGTGCTGAAAGGTCTCCTGTATATGACTCTACTCGGAGGTAAAGACAGGACAGTACAGCTCTGAATGGTGTTTGACAGCTCGTGAACTGGTGACTTCAGCATCATGGCTGGTTCATCTTGGCAGCTTCGGCTTTAATGAGAGAAATCAACTCCTGATTGATCAGGAACACAAAGCGAAGACCTGCAATCTGGACAAAACAAACACACATGCGTTATTGACCAGCTTTTCATTCTTTCTAGAGAATCACTGTGCAAACAACTTCTGAGCATGTTATATGCAATAACATTATTAGGATTAAGGCACAACTTTCTGACATTTTATGTAATACAGTAAATTTTGTTCATTGTGACTTATTATAAAAACAATATGTAATGACACACTGGTCCACAAAACAGCTCTTTTCAGTATGTTAGTTTCGCAATGAGTGTGATGAACATTTTACAAAAATGAAACAATACCAGCCTCCCTGCAGCAGTTATTTTAATGAAACTAAACAAAATAATTTGATATAGAAAACAAAATAAATCAAAACTATACCCAAAACTATAATAACCTTGGTAGCGACTGGATTTGGTACCGGCACAATAGCTATGTTTCCTTCACCCTGTTTTTATGCACATTTTGAAGCATCACATCAGAAATAAGTGATGAAAATGCCAAATATAATGCCATAACTCGCAAAAACGTTTTTACACTCGCTTGAGGTGGTCTTTGACTTGTGCGAAAGAGTTCATGCGAATAATGGGAGATGGAAACGTATTTGCTGAATAAATTCCTCGATGTGTATCAAAAAGGTCATGTGACTTTGCGCAATGGGATGACGCAACTTGACTAACCATGGGACTGACCTTGTTGCACAGCATCTCAAATGTTGTTTTGGTCATTCTGAAATGCTTAAGCCAAAGTCTGTCATCAAAGTATTTCTGTTTAATTGTCTTACACGACTGCGTTCCCAAACAGCAGGCATCCACCTCCGAAAGCACTGACCGCATTTAATGTGCTTCGTCTGCTCGCTCTGAGGTGCAGGTAATTTATCATATATGAAAATGATTATATTCAGTGGCTTCTCCTAATTTTCTTAGTGATATTTAGTGCCAGTTTATCAGGAAATGATGATTTTGTTCTCTTTGACTTGTTGGATGGAAACGGTGCTTTATTTGCAAATGTGTGCTTTATTCGGGTTCATATTCACAAGGAAAGCACTAACTGAGACTTTTAATTTCTAGGTTTCAGAAATGAACCCACGGGCAACATTTGGCCTCAAAGTTGACACCTGTGGTCTAACCGAAACCAAGAGCTAGAAAGTCATTTTCAAGGGACTGAACACATGACTCTGACTTGTCATTATTTTTGCAAACATTTTGCTGTTGAAAAATCTGGATGTGATTCAGTTGCAAAATTATACTAATGGCCTCCACAATAAAAACTGAGCTTTAACTGAATCCCTTATAATACTTTTTTATGGTGATTGATAATAATAGTAGCTGATATACTGTGTGTACATAGAGGAGAACGTGATAGAAACCGTTTTATTTTAATTAAAAATACCGTTTTTTTTTTTTTTTACCGTTTTATTATTTAACTTAACTAAGTTACTAGAACCTCCTCGGTTTTTAAAACCATGACCAGTACAACCTATTTGGGCAATGAAACCAAAACCAGATTTAATTCATTAATTTATATTTAGGCGTTGATACTATAAATATTCTAGAACTGTATACAAAAATGAATCGGGCAATAAATAAATTCCAGTATTCCTACCCCCTTTGACAAGTGAATTTCCATGATTTTTCATGGAGAGTCATGACAGATTAAAAAAGAGATTTCACACAAAGAGCAGTTATAGCTCTTAGAGTGGGGCATAACGTAAAACAAATACATATCGCATTCCTTAAAACTAGCGTGTGAATAGAATTTCATTTCAATGCTTATATATTTTTGGAAGAACAATTTATGTATTTTTCATGCAATTAATGGTCTTGAAAGAAAATCTTAAAATGGTCGTAATTTTCATAAATATTATATATTGATAAGATTTAGACATACAAAATGTATTTATTTATATACTATATACAAAACATGCGGTGTAAATATGGTAAATCATTCTTTTTTGACAGCTGTCATTTTTCCAAACGGTGATTTTGTGACTCAAATGTAAACGTGTCCATACCTCCATCACAGAGTTGTTGTTGAGTTTCCACTTGTTTCCAGACAAAACTGGTCGACCATCAATGTAAATGGGTCTTCGGCCTTCATTAGCGATGAAGAAATCTCCATTATTTTTCAGTTTAATGATCCCTGGGAGTTAGAAAACCAACATTATTTCATTACTTTAAAATTGCATCCCGTTTACACAATGCCATTCAAAAGTCCTGGTGATACTTCAAAGCATCAAATGTTTAAATTAAAATCCATAGAGCAGTGTTACATCAGTCATGCATCGTACTTACTAGTTGCCCAGTAACAACTAGTTAGCTTGTACAACTAAAAAAAATGCATTCTGATTCACTGCAGGTGGGTCATGGGTGTATAAGATTATACACCCAAGATTTGATTAATGATGCAAATATTAACTACATTCTCTAAAATATGAACGTGTTTTAAATGCATTTTTTCATCACGCAGACAGGCACTAATTTGCAGCCTCTCATTTATAAAAATATGTGTGTCGCGGGGGGAGGGGGGTCCTTTTCTTAAAGCATATAAATGGAGGCGAAACAGATCTGAGAGAAAATTAAAAAGGGAGAATTAAAAACAAAACAAAAGGAAGGAAAGAAATGTACCGCGTGGGAGCATTTTAGCAAATGGTTAGCGTGGATGAATCGAGTGCTGGGTATGTAGTATGCAACGGCTGTGAAGCGCTGTATGTACAGTATATGACTGATACCTCGAATATGGTCCATCATGAAAGCGAAACGCCAGTCAAGTCAGACAAGCACCTTAAGTTCTCACGTCCATCGGGACAGCAAAAAATACCACTAGAAGATAAATCTAGTATCGTGGATGCATGTGTGGACCTGTGCTGCCTAGATGTATACCACTTCAATGCTGTCTCTGGCAAAGGATTCCTCCAAGTGGCCCAAACACTAATAAACATCGGAGCTAAGTAGAGCTGTCAAAATGGCTGAAAACCTAAATTCGAATTTTGTACTAAAATATTATCAATATTTGAGTTATATTCAAATTTAAAGGCACAATATGTACGATTTTTTTATTAAAATATCCAAAAACCACTAGAAGTGTTATATATTTTGCTGACTTGTGTACTTACATTATCCCAAATGTTTCGAAGACTGTTTAAATCCATAGAAATAACGACAGCTTTCAGCCTCACCCTGCTTCATTCTACTACGTTATTACATCATCAACTCATGATTTCTGCCCGAGTCCCGTCGGACTGCATCGGCTGTGGGGATGAAGACGACAACTCCCATGATTCCACACTCAGTCACGGCGACATCAAACTACGTCTTTGTCTATTTGTTTAGTTTGAATACGCGCCCTCTAACCGCGAAAATTACATATTGTGCCTTTAAAAGGCATAATTTCAGTTAGGGGGAAAAAGCTTTTGGCTTCTCTCCTGAGGCCACAAGAGGGCGCATCAAGCAAAATATTACTAATGCACGTTTCAAAATAACACGACTATTTTTTTTAAAATGTTTAAAATAATGTTTGTAAACCATATATAATTAATTACGTTGCTTAAACAATTAGAAACAAAACAGCATCATGCATGTATGTATAGTTTAATACAAAGGACCACAAACAAAGAGCACTTTTTTCATTTAAAAACATGAGATGCAGTGGGATGCAGAAAAACCGCCATAAAGTCTCGAGACATGTTTTTTAAAAGTTGAACTTACATTAATTTTACATGGCTTTCTAAACATGCGGCTCTCTTGTGCGAGACGATCGGCGATATTGCCAATAAAGTCTGAATGGAGTAAAGCCTGTGCTTATTTTATTAAGAAAATGTAGGCTAATCTGGCCAAAGACAAACATTTTAAATGTTCATTTAAAAGCAGCTAACGATCAACGTATTATTTTACTATCAGAGATGCGCAGATTAGCTCTAACGTCACTGAATCTGCCGTTAAAAATGAACGATCCACTGACCATATCATCATGCTTAAAACAAAGCATTAGAATAATTAATGTGGCGTTCTGGTGCGGATATCTATATCAGGGAAAATCATAGGTGCGGGTGGATGATTTGTTTGAAGCAGTGGACTCAGGTGACATTTGAGCTGATCTCTATTGTAAATAGAAATCTTTGATGTAACGACAGAAAACATAAATGGGATGCTGTAATCGATGACACATTCGGATGGTAGAAGAAAGTGCACTGTTTAACGGGTGCTGAAGATAACTCAAAATCCCCAAGTCACGCAGTAAATCACAAAATGCCTTCTCTTTTAAAAAGTAAAGAAGGGTTATGCTGTAATAAAGTTTAGTGATGCAAAGCTAAACTTAGCATCAAGGGGCAGGACTGATCACACAGCACCATCATGAATAATGCTGTTCAACCGTCTGACCTTGCTTTCTGGAGATCTTCCATGCAGGTCCCTCCAAAGACAGATCTACATCTATCTGCTTGTCTTTAGTAGCACGTCCTAGTGTGATCTGAAACAGTTCAAAAGTTTGTTATCAGTCAACTGTGGGTGAACTCTTCCTTTAAAACAATTGTGCCTCATATTGTGTTAAATATCTAAATATTCAAGCAAGTAAGTTTATTTTTTTTTAAATAGCACAAACGCATTTCAAGTGAAGCATTTCACAAAAAAAGTCTGCTGCTTATTAAAACAACAGATAGATCATGGTTTGGTTCTGAGAAAAGCGTGTACAGCAGAAGCAGAAGATATTTTGTTAGCACTTTATTTTACAGTCCTGCTCTGCATTTTCACACTATGCATCTATATTAATCACAATACCTGGGTAATAACTAGATACTAAACCAGAACCCATGTTGAGTCCATGCACTTCTATTATGCAGTACATTCTTGGGTAAGTACACTGTAAGGGCACAAACTGTAAAATGAAGTGCAGCCAATATTTTGTTCTCCAATACAGTGACTTTCAGACGTTTTTTACAATTGCAATTTTATGTAGTGTAAAAATATGTTTTGGAGCCACT
This sequence comes from Sinocyclocheilus anshuiensis, assembly GCF_001515605.1. Lineage (NCBI taxonomy): Eukaryota > Metazoa > Chordata > Actinopteri > Cypriniformes > Cyprinidae > Sinocyclocheilus > Sinocyclocheilus anshuiensis. Next base: position 387,813 of record NW_015538093.1, read on the forward strand.
GTATATATGTGGTTTGTCCTTTTCCCCAAAAGATTAAAAAAAAAATGTAGGACTACAACTTGGTAATGGTTAGTAACATTTCCCAAGCCAGTGTATTTGTGGTTTGAGTACATTCAGTGAGGGACTCCAGCATCATACTGCCAGATTCAACTCCCGCGCATGCATGACATTAAATGCTCTCTGACCTCTCTAGATCTCATCAGATATCGGACCATTCGTCCACGTAAAGCTGCCAGAGTCTGATTATCAAAGTCTGGTGAATTCATGCCTGAAATAATAATATCACACAATCAGACTCAGCGATCACATTCTTCTGATAACTATACAAAAAGCCAGTGGAATAAATCTGACCTGTGATGCTGTCCACTAACACCTGCCAGCGAGGAAGCTCCTGCTCCAGCTGTCTGATCTCACGCTTCTGATGTCTATCTGCAATCATCAGCTCTACGAGAAATGCAATAACATTTCATAGACAGACACAGGAAAAAGTACTGAAACATACTTATGCACGTTTAAAACAACAAGAGGCTGTATGAAATAACTCACCGTGCTCTAAGACTTCATCTCTGCTGTCCCTGATGAACAGGATAAATGATCAGAACCAGAAAGTCAGTGTCATACATAATTGTCAAATAAGGCTGCAAGGGGGGCTAATGAGGAAACACATTATGAATATAGAATGCTGCAGGGATGACGTATTTTTGTAGGCCTGTAACCTAAAAACAATATTTTAGCGCTTCTTGTTCCATCATCCTGAAGTCAGTGTTTTTGATTGTTTCAGATTGTTTTTTGTTTTTTTATTCTGATGAACAAAACGTGTAAGAATCATGCATTTTGTTGGTCACAGAGCTTATTTTCTGCAATAATCCAAAGACCAGTGGAAAAATCTGAAGAAAAAAAAATAATAGAGGATAATCTGGCTTGGTGTGCATTACACGATTTTAATGCACAAATTGTGTACTGCTTACTGACGACAACACAAGTACACATTCATTTCAGATGAGTTAAGAATACACCACTAATATGCATATGTGACCCTGGACCACAAAACCAAGTCATAAGGGTCAATTTTTCAAAACTGAGATTTATACATCATCTGAAAGCTGAATAAATAAGCTTTCCATTGATGTATGGTTTGTTAGGACAATATTTGGCCGAGATACAAATATTTGAAAATCTGGAATCTGAGGGTGCAAAAAAAATCGAAAATTGCATTTAAAGTTGTCCAAATGAAGTCCTTAGCAATGCATATTACTAATCAAAAATGAAGATTTTATAAATTTACGGTAGGAAATATACAAAATATCTTCATGGAAACATGATCTTTACTTAATATCCTAATGATTTTTGGCATAAAAGAAAGATCGATAATTTTGACCCGTTCAATGTATTTTGGGCTATTGCTACAAATATACCTGTGCTACTTACGACTGCTTTTGTGCTCCAGGGTCACATATATGCATGAAAACAAGCTCTCTCACAATAAACAGTTTTATAATGTGCATGTACACATAGTGAGTGACATTTCGAACAGTGTGCTGCAGCATGACTAAAAATATTAAACTTGAATTCACTTTTAAAATTTAATTTGTCGTTTAAAGTAACACAGGTTACATTATAGTACAAAAGCTAAACTTAACAGAATTTACGTGAGATTTCAATTTGATCTGCTTTTTTTGTTGTTGCATAAAAACCGATATAAATAAAATATTTTTTTAAAAAGTTCATTAGTCACACTGCAGGACAAAGTGTTATTGTGAAGTATTATTTGTTAACGAACTCATAACACATGATGGTGTAGCGTCGGTTTACTTACTTGAGTTTGGCATCATCAACCACCTGCTCCGCATCAGAGAAGTTCAGCACTTGCTCTCCTTTAGGCAGAGGTTGAACTAGAAACACATCGGATGAGCTGTGTAAATGATAATGACCACCGCATGCAGGAACACCAGACATGAGAGCATCTCACCGCTCTGATCCTCCAGCAGATAGTACTGCTTGAGCAGCTGCCAGTGGACCATCAGACTCTTAGCAGTGCGTGATGGGTAAAACACATTCGGGTGCTTGTTGAGCAAATCTTGAAAAACCTCCAGCTTAGGCTGACTGCTCTACTCACAAACATGAAGCAAGGATCAACTGAACAGTGATGGCATTTAAAGCAACAACAGCAACAATACAATCTAGAAAGCATTCACTCTAATATGTCATCAAAATGCTGATTTCGTTCTAGAATGAATGTCTTACTGAGGTGATCTTAGCGAGCAGGGCTTCCTCTGTCTGACTGAAGAGAGCTTTACTCTGAATAGCAGCGATAGCCTCTGGATGCAGCTGTCTCATGGCCTGCCACGCCAACCTGAGGAACAGACAAAACCCTTCGAAAACGTACATTCATATCGTATTGTTAAGGTAAACTAAAAAGCAAAAACTCTCTAATTTTTTACTAACCCTCATGTCATCCCAAACCCTTCCAGAGAAGAAAATCTGAGAAGCTTTGCATTTAAATAGGAATCCATTTAAAAGCATCAATACACACAGACTTACATTTCAGATATCAACTTCTCCTTCTCCTAGAATCCTATCATAATAAAACAAATTCACAAAACATATGATTAAGAAAAAACTGTAACTAAGAGTTTGAGGTTCATGGAATTCATATTATTAGATTAAGGTATTCTAAGACTTGTTAAATAATTGCTCATTTGCAGACTGTATGAGCATAATTGAAAATTATACATGATCAATTATTCAAGCGTTTGCCTTTTTAGAATTAGGTAGAACCGTTCAAGAGAGGTAACTAATTAAGAGGTAGATTCTCTGCATCAAACTAATATTCTAGCTTCCAACACTACCTGACCAAACTGACGTGTTGGTGGATACAGTCATTAAAAAAAAAAAAAAAGCCAAATATCAGTTGATATATTGTCCCTGGTGTTCAATTGCCATGAACAGAATGAATGAATAGGGCAAGAGGTATAACTTTATGACGCTATTAGGAAATGAACATGGCTGTTATCCTTGTGTTCTGGGGAAGCAATAAGTCTTTGGGGTTCGGAATGACATGAGGGTGATGGCAATTTTTTTATTTATTTCACTTTTCTACCAGATTAAAACAGGAACTATAACTATATGAGAAGAATGATTTGGTCAGAAACTCACTTTGATATGACAGGGTCATACAGCAGAGCGTACCAGCGCTCCTGAATCTCCCGCAGCGTGAAGCGACAGCTGAATTTCACTCCCAGGTGAACGGATGTGAGATCTGTGGTCTGAACACAAAGTACAGTTGAGGGAAAATGATGCATTACGAGCCAGAAAAACAACAAACAAAAGAAAAACTTTTGAACAGAATGAAGATGTGTACATTTTTCTTATTTCGCCTAAATATCATATTTTTTCATTTAGTACTGCCCTTCAGAAGCTACAGAAGATTTTACTTACATGTTTCCCAGAAGACAAAATAAGTTACATTTACCCTGATCTTCAAATTCAAAAAGTTTTCATGCTCTTAATGCATGGTTTTTCCTTCTGGAGCATCAGTGAGTGTTTGAACCTTCTGTAATAGTTGCATATGAGTCCCTCAGTTGTCCTCAGTGTGAAAAGATGGATCTCAAAATCATACAGTCATTGTTGGAAAGGGTTCAAATACACAAAAATGCTAAAAAAAAAACAAAGAATTTGTGGGAGCTGAAGGATTTTTCTCAAGAACAGCAGGTAGTTTAACTGTTCAGGACAAACAAGGGACTCATGAACAACTATCACTAAACAAAAAAACACAACTGTTAATTATTCAGGTAACAACACAGTATTAAGAGTCAAGTGTATGTAAACTTTTGAACGGGATCATTTTTATAAATTCAACTATTATTTTTTATTGTGGACTATATGTAAACATATTTTATGTGAAACCTCTTATTCAGGTCAGTACTAAATAAACAATATCATGCATTTTGTATGATCCCTCTTATTTTGGTAAAATAATTAACGTTTTGCAGAGTCTGCAAGGGGGATGTAAACTTTTGACCTCAACTGTACATCTACGTCAGTTCAACTCATCTCAGCAGAACTTCTCTGAACTATTAAGCTCCTAAAATCTGACAGCTGACCTGTAAAACGGCATTGATGAGCAGCAGGTCATCAGTGGGTTTCCAGCGGCCCAGGTCTTTGGTGATCTGTAAGGGCTGCTTGTTTCTCTTCATTCGTTTGGTCATCGATGAAGGCGCCATCAGCATGCTAAGAGGAGGCGTAAGAGAGCTGCCAGACTTTAAACCCTACAGTTCAGAGACAAATTATGGAGTAGCAGATCAACTGAAATGTAAAGAATGTTTCATGTCACACTTAAAATACAGATGTTACATATCAGTAAAACAAATCTACTAGCACCATGCATGTTTACTTTAAAAGACAGAAAAACAAACACAGAAAAACACACCATCGTTGTATATAAAACATGTAATGACTGTATTGCACATACGCAAGTATAGAAAAGAAATAAAACGAAATATATATGAGCTAAAATGATTCTATTATATTAAAAGCGCAAGGTCTTATTTCAGCTATGCAGAAAATTTGTTGCTTAATATTTGCTGTTTAAAATTGTATATTTTAAAATGCTTTTGAAAGAAGTCTCAAATGCTCATCAAGGCTGCATTTATTTGGTCGAAAATACAGTAAAAATAGTAGTATTTTGAAATATCATTACAATTTAGAACTGTTTCCTATTTGAATACATTTTAAAATGCATTCCTGTGATGTCAAAACTGAATTTCCACACAGTCCTTCAGAAATCATTCTAATATTCTGATTTGAAGCTCAGCTTTTTAAATTATTTTTTATTATTTGTCCTGAATTATTAACAATGGTTCTAATTATTTTCAATATTGAAAACGGTTAAAAATAACCATGCTATTTTTTTTCAGGTTTCTTAAACGAGGAAAAATCTAAATGAACAGCATTTAACTGAAATACAAATCTTCTGCTGTGACATTATAAATGCCTTTACTGTCACTTTTGATCGATTTAATGCTCCCTTGTGGAATTTTAAATGATAGTGTAAACGTTTAAATGATAGTGTATCACAACAAAAACTGTTTTCAACTGTTTCTTGAGGAGCAGCAAATCAGCATATTAAGAATGATTTCTGAAGGATCACGTGACACTGAAGACTGGAGAAATGATGCTGAAAATTCAGATTTGATCACAGCAATAAATTACAAACGAAAACCTAAATCTCAAATATTTTAAACTATTGACAGGTAGGTATATAATTCTTCTCCTCTCTCTCACACACACATTTTCAGTGGTCTATCATACAGTGGTTCTTGGCCAGAAAATAATAGGTAAGATTCACCACAATCAAATATCCCAGAGATTTGTGAAATAAAATCCAAAAACCTTCATTACCTTCTTCTTGTCACTGGATGCAAGGTCATTCCCAGGGCATCTGATTGGCTCGATGACTGGCTGACCTTTGACCCGACTGGTAGATTTCGCAAGGCTGCTCTCAACCAGTTCATCATCAAACTTCTTTCTCTTTATTGATCTAAAATATAATGATTTGACACCTTTTAGACATACGTAAATGACCACAGTGAACCAGAGGACTGCTATGGTAACGGATGACTCCTCTTCACCTGGAGGAGCTTCTGCGTTTGGGAATCATCCCGGCTCCGCTGAAGGCCTGAGCGGCTGTCCTCTTAACAGCAGTGGACCCCTCGTCCTCGGATCGGCTCTGTGACACCAGAGGTCCAGCCGCCGCTTCTGCAGCCACACCAGAGGGGATGCCTGCCTTCACATCTGCAACACAACACCTCATCAATCAGAACACATCATAACTCTAACCATTAGCTATTCTAAACACACTGTCCGTTCATCTACAGCGTAGATGAGTGAAAATTGCTACCAAACACTTTTTGAAATAAAAACTTCTGCTATTCTGATATTATAATGTTGTCTTACCTTTCTCCATGATCTCCTGATCAGCTGTTTAACACTGAGAAAACCGATGAATCATGAATACTGGGGGCAGAAAGAGGAGATAGTATGAACACAGACCTAAACAATAATAAACACTATTAATACATGTGCAGTGCAGACGCTACAACGTTAAAGCTAGTGCAAAACTATACTCTTATATATCGGGTAATTCTACATTAGATGTATATTAGAAACAATAATAAACACTATTAATACATGTGCAGTGCAGACGCTACAACGTTAAAGCTAGTGCAATACTATACTCTTATATATCGGGTAATTCTACATTAGATGTATATTATTACGATTTACTTGCTTTATCAGCTCTAATAGCGACAATTACTGTGTCAACCGTGACACCACCGCAACATATTTAGGTTATACATTCAAATCGAGAATTCAGGCGATGCAGGTTTTACCTTTAGAATGAGTATCTTTGCGCTCTGACTCTGATCAAATTCAAATATAACTTAATATTTTATTCCTTTATTTTATTAACAAAATAAAGCGATAAGGCTAAACCAGGATAAGCTAACTGTAGACTTCTTCTTCTTCTTCTTCTAATAACGTTTTACGGCGGATGGCAAACCAACTTCTGGTGCATTTACCGCCACCAACTGGACTGGAGTGTGGAGCACTAATAAATACATATTTATATTTATCTATATTTTATAAAAAAAAATAATAAAAAAAATTACAAACAACCCCCCAAAACACACACATTCCTAAATTCTCCTGATTAATTCTATTCCTTTAATGTATTTAACAATAGCACCATATATTTTACCTTGTTCTGCATGCTCTTTCAAGAGGTTTGACAAATGAAATGATTCAACACCCATGTTTCTTACTTCCTTAATGAGTTTTAACCTTTCTTTTTCATATTTTTTACATTTTATTAAAACGTGCTCTATTGTTTCTGCCTGATTACAAAAAATACATTGACCTGTTTCATGTTTTCCTATATTAAACAAAGAGTAATTTAATCTAGTATGCCCTATTCGGATGCGAGAAATAATTGTATCTTCTTTCCTATTCCTAAAAACACTTCTTCCATTTCCTACTTGCTGCTGAATATTATACATTTGTCTGCCCTTGCTTTCACAGTTCCATACTTCTTGCCATTTTTTGTTTATGAATTCTTTAATTTTCCCTTTAACCTAGTCCAGTGTCGCCGCCCGCCTCTCACACCGGAACCAGCCCGGACTGAGTTTCTGCCGTCTAACTGGAGACTTCTGTGGAGTTTGAAGCGTTACCGGGTTAGACAGGAAATGTCGTCAGAGCACAACAAAGCTCTGCCAAACGTGCCTGCAATACGTGCCTGCAATTGTTGTGATAGGGTAAATGTATGGTATTTTTAAATATCCTAAACTCTAGTAATCCGTGTATCATTCGATCATTCGTTTTTTTTATTTAATATTGAAAGTAGAAAAATTAGAA
>NW_015538093.1:395831-419753 GCF_001515605.1 Sinocyclocheilus anshuiensis
AAACGAAAAAGGAGCCGTTTTCTAATTTTTCTACTTTCAATATTAAATAAAAAAACGAATGATCGAATGATACACGGACTCAATTGCTTCGCAAAACGATTTACGGTTTCGAAGCGCTCAAAACACCACCTGCTGGTCAAAACTGTGTGAATGCAACGAAAACGCAGCCCAGATATGTATAACCACCTTTTACAAACTAATTGCAAATGCATGTAATCAAATATAATTAAATATGAAGGTCTGTAAAATGTGTGTTCTTTTATTAATATAGAGTGCTTGTGTGTTTTAGACAGGGCGTGGCAAACTATGTAAATTAGAAGCATTAAATCTAATTCTTCTTTTTGCATTATAGCTACTATAAGTATTGCAATTTATTAAATCAATCACACACACACACACACACACACACACACGTTTGTTTCTGTGAATTGTGGGGACTTTCCATTGACTTCTATTACTTTTATACTGACCAAACGATATTTTCAATCCCCTAACCCTAACCCTAAACCTACCCCTTACAGAAAACCTGTTTGCATTGTTACACTTTCAGATAAACATAATTAACTTTGGATATGTCCCATTTTTTTTTGGATATGTCCCAAAAACCTTCAAACTGGCTGTTATTAAGCCTCTCATTAAAAAAAATACAACTTGACCCTAAAGAATTAGTTAATTACAGATGGATCTCGAATCTCTCTTCTCTGTCAAAGATACTAGAAAAGGTAGTATCATCACAACTATGTTCCTTCTTAGAGAAAAATGGAATCTATGAGGTTTTCCAGTCAGGATTTAGACCATATCAGCATAGTACTGAGACTGCTCTCATTAGAGTTACAAATGACCTGCTCTTATCATCCGATAGTAGTTGTATCTCTCTATTAGTGCTACTAGATCTTAGCACTGCATTTGACACTATTGACCACAACATTCTTTTGAATAGACTAGAAAATGATGTTGGCATTAGTGGAAGTGCATTAGCTTGGATCAAATCTTACTAATCTGACCGCCATCAATTCATAGCAGTGAATGAAGAGGCATCATATCGATCACAAGTGCAGTATGGAGTACCTCAAGGCTCAGTACTAGCGCCATTGCTTTTCACGCTTTACATGTTACGCTTGGGAGATATCATCAGGAAACATGGTTAGCTTTCACTGTTATGCTGATGATACTCAGCTCTATATTTCTTTGTGGCTGACAAACATACCAATTTGCAAAACTAATGGAATACATAGTTGACAAAAAAATGGATGACTACTAATTTCTAATATTATCTAATAAATACTAATTTGCTAAATTCTGAAAAAAAAAACCAGAGGTGTTAATTATCAGACCAAAAACCTCTGCATGTGATAAACTAGAATAATGTCTAGCACTTGATGGCTGCTTTGTCAATTCTTCGTCATCAGTTAGGAACCTAGGTGTGCTATTTGATAGCAATCTTTCCTTTGAAAGCCACATTTCTAGCATTTGTAAAACCACATTTTTTCCATCTTAAAAATATATCTGAATTACGACCTACACTTTCAATGTCAAATGCAGAAACATTAATTCATGACCTCAAGGTTAGATTATTGTAATGATTTATTGGGTGGTTGCTCTGCATGGTTAGTAAACAAACTCCAGCTGGTCCAAAATGCAGCAGCTAGAGTTCTTACTAGAACCAGGAAGTATGAGCATATTAGTCCGGTTCTGTCAACACTGCAATGGCTCCCTATTAAACATCATATATATTTTTAAATCTTGCTAATTTTATTATAAAGCCCTGAATGTTTTAGCACCTCAGTACTTGAGCTCATCGGCACAAGACCACGGGAACCAGATAAACTGGCCCCCCGACTGAGCCTGGTTTCTCCCAAGTTTTTTTCTCCATTTCTGTCACCGATGGAGTTTTGGTTCCTTGCCGCTGTCGCTTCTGGCTTGCTTAGTCGGGGACACTTAATTTCTGGCAATATTGTCGACTTGATTGCACAGATACTAGTTGAAATGAATCTGAGCTGGACGATGACATCACTGAATCAATGATGAACTGACTTTAACTGAAAGTTGAGTGTTTACTATTGTCCTTTTGCATTATCGGCACATTATTTTCCTGTTTAATACTGTAAAGCTGCTTTGACACAATCTGTATTGTTAAAAGTGCTATATAAATAAAGGTGACTTGACTTGACTGATGACAAATCAAGAAATCCAATCATAGCCTCCAGTGCATTATCTCAAGAAAAGCCCACCAAGAAAACACACACACACACACACACACACACACACACACAAGAAACAACACAGCTACACTAGATATAAAAAATAATGACTCAAGGTCATAACACAACATTGACACTGACATTTCAGTAAGGATAGGTGAGAGTTAAAAGCATTGGTGGCAGTGGACCTTCTGAGTGTGTTATTAAAGACTTTTTACCAAACCTTCTTCGTCATCCTCTCAAAGACACTGAAACCATCATTTTTGGATTGTTTTTCTACACAGAAATGGCTTTGCCAGTTGCTCAAGCTTCACCCAGTCATGACTGAGCAAGGTGTCTATGGTCAGCTTCTTAAGAACCTCATACAGATCTGTCTTCACTTCAGGCAGACATTCTATATACTACAATCACTATTAAGTATTTTGCCACGCATTGATTTTGTTGGATTCTCTTGCTTTATTAAATATCCAGCTGATATCAAAATCACTCATAAGAGTTTTTTTTTCCAGGTAGCCAATCTAAAACCAAAAATAAGTGGAGAGCAGTGGATGTCCAACCTTTTGTTTTGACTTGGCAAAGGTCCCATATTGTCAAAACTGGGGCTATTTAACTACCATATAAGTTTCAAAACAGTCAGTCCACAGTAAAATGCACTCAACCTGCATAAAGTAGCTGTGATATTTCACGAACCATTGTGACTTCCATAAAAAGTTGACGTCAGAACTACACAGTCACCGCCTTCAGTCACCACCCAGAGCACCGCCCACCGTCCCACTCTCCTTTTGCCAAACCCCCAGACAACATCGCATCCATGCCATTGCTGACTGAGCAACAACAACACGGAAACATGTCGAAAAGGTTAACTTTAACCACGAAACCAGATCGGCCGACCTGTAACATTACACTCTCACTCAAAGGATGGACGATCTGACAGGATGTTTACTATGAGGTGGATCACATCTAACATGTATAGTAAAGACAAACTCACTGTGTCTATCTAGTCATGATGAATATGTATATACATTGCAATTTCAGCAGGCAACTGTTTTTACAGCTACATTATTGTTCCAGCCACAATTAATCACAACAATGTATATACAATTACAAATGATTATATATAAATCGTCAGTTTGTTGTTTTACACACATGCACACAGACATTATTTCATAGTTTGAATGGGCCGCCTCCAGTTTCCCCTTTGTTTTGCTGCCTCCAGCTAGCGCTGTGACGTCGCTGACCCTAGTTACCTGTGGTTGGCCTGGCCATGCGTCACTCAGAAAACAACAGGCCAATCAGAAGAGAGGATCATGAATATTAATTAGACAGATCAAAATCGACCTGTTCTCAGCAGAGCTCCTGAGAGAGGTATATTGAGATGGTTTTTGGTACTTATACCGCAAATATATATTCTTAAGGACATCAAGACTTAAAATAAAACTCCAGAAAGGTGTAAAATATGTGACCTTTAAAACTTGATTTAATTTGTATTTATCTGTAATGCATGTTTGACTCCAGCAGAGGGCGGTATTCATGAACAAACTCCGCCTATTACTTTGACGCAATGAGGGGGGAAATGCTCTCATTTCCGAGGCGTTTCTGTTACTTAAAACATCTGCGTTAAAATACGCTGGCGTCACGCAGCAGAGATGAAGTGTGTTTGCGCTTTTAGACAGAGGATCAGTACAGAACTGTGACACACAGGAAGCGCTCAACTTCAACTCAAGGACACCTAACCACTACAGATTTATTTCAATGGTATGAGCTGTAATTATCATGTCTTGCCTTTGCTTGTGAGGTCTGTCTTCTAATAAGGAAAGCATTCGATTCTGTCCACAGATGTGGGCTGTGTGTGTGTGTGTGTGTGTGTGTGTGTGTGTGTGTGTGTGTGTTTCTGTTTCTGTCTGTAGCTGTGCTTCATGTATACATGTTTATGTATTTTGTCTCTGTGTGTCTGCGTGTTTGTGTGTCTTTTGGACCTTTGGTGTCAGAGATGATGTGAACTTTGTAACATTCATCAAAGCTGTATAATCCTTAGCAAAATAAATAATCAAAATATAATTTTAAGTAGACATTATCCCTCTGTAATTTTACTGTGTAGAGGACGTCCATTGATGTGCATGTGTGTTTATTTGCATATATTTGCACCATTCACTGTATCTGAGTCCAAAGTTGAACAAGCAGCATGCATTTGTACATTGATACAAATACACTCACTATTTCCAAATTCACATAACATTTGTTTTCAGGGTTATGACTTGTTCAAAGCTTCTTGCTTTACATCACCATGATACTCAAGACTCTAATGTGTTTATGCAGACCTCTTTGAGGCATTTCATTATCAAGCTGTGATTTGCAGAAATACCTGTCTAATTTAATTTTTCTTCTGGCATTCATCATGGTGCTTTGATCTCAAAGTTTGTGTCCCACTTAAGTTAATGAGTCTTTTTTTAGGTTACTAATATTTTTGCAGCTTGACCTGATTTTCACTTGACCTGTTTAGTTCCTAAGTGTGCTGAAATTTTACCGACATACTTATAAAACTGTACCATTGCCTATCCAATATATTGAGCCAAGCTTATTTATTATGTGTGATTCACAGGCCTCAGGTATGGCAGAGTTGCTGCGGTTGCTCCTGAGCGTGGCAGAAAAAGCCGCCAATGTGGCACGGGTCTGTCGACAGGAAGCACAGCTTTTTGAACTTTTGGTACAAGAAAAGACAGGAGCTGACAAAAACAAGAAATTTGTCCAGGACTTTAAGACGCTTGCTGATGTGTTGATACAGGAAATGATTCGCCATGATGTTTGTGCCCAGGTTCTTAAATATAAAGCTTTCACTAAAATCAAAATTAATTTTAGTCAAGTTTGTCTGTTTCTGTTGTCGTCTTGATGGCTAAAAATTCCATTCTTGCTTTATAGTTTCCAGAATTGACTGGATTTATTCATGGAGAGGAGTCAAACAAGTTTGAGAATGGACTTGGTAAGTTACCCTGAGAACAGCTTTGATTCTGTGCTGCATTTGATAGGATTTCAGTATGCAATTGTATTCAAATTTTCACCACTCTTGTGGCACTTGTTATTTGACTTTCAACGTCACTGAAATATGGAAAGCTGTAGATCATGTGACAACATAAATACATGTTTCTTTGCATGGCAAATGTTGTTTTTGATGATTACATGGAAAAGTAAAATCAGATAAAATTATGTTAACGCTAAAACAGTGTAAAGTTTAAGCATATTCAGATAATTTTATTATAGTTTAAGTGCGTTATGTTGAGCTGTGAAGTTATGTCCTTGAAGCAGCAGTGGTGTAAGAAACTATGATTTCTTAAAGGAGCCAAGCATTCTGTTTTAGAGAACATAGGATGGGCCAAGTACAGAGCCCTGTGGGACTCTCCATTAGGATGCAAGGTGTAGAAAATCTTTTGGAACTGCAGTGACAGACCCTGTTTACATTAAATTCAAATAAATGGCTTTCTGATCTGTTTTTTTTTTCACAGGGGTTTTTAAGGACTTGCTCACTACATGACCACAGCACTTGATGCGTCCAATTATCAAATAGCATAGGCAGTCTAAAAGCACCGATTAGAGATGCAGTTCTCAGTTTATAGCAGCGGTGGGTGATTGTGTGAAATGAAACAGACAGATTCAGATGAAACACAATGAGAACAGTAAAGATGCTGTCAGTTTGGGTTCAAGCTGTTTTTATCCTGGGTCGAGGGGGTGAATATTTCATTATTTGAATTGGGGTTATGCAAACAATTTAAAAATTTGATGAGATAAAGTCAGTGGTTAGGTTGTGGCTATGGTACCTGGTAGGCAAATGGTTGCATGATTATAATAAATAGCCAAGTCGTAGCTATCATTATGGAGTATTTTATGATTATATTGGAGGAGCTAAGAAATACTTGGCATGAGATTGAAATGCTTGTGTTTGTTTGGGGGTGTTCATGAGATGCCAGGGAATAATGTGTAATTAAGGTTTTCTTCCACTGTTTTTCATACCTGCAAACTTGTCGAATTTGCTAAAATTCGTTCTTCTGACATTGAAATAGGCCGTTCATGTGATTCGTGTAAATCCAAGGAGGTTTTATTTGGGAGATGGTTATATAAATGTTGTTTATCTGAAGAGAACTGACTGTCTTCAAAAAGTTTTGATGCCATTTTCTTTTCATCTTACCTCTTTACAATGCCTAATAAAGAAAAAAATAAAGCAAAGCCTTGCTTTGTGTGCAGGGTTAACCACAGTACATTTTTTTTTTTTTCTTTTTAAATATGTGGTTTATCATTCCATACATTTTCAGAATATTTTTTTCAGTCTGGAGTTTGCAGGTATGCTTTTGCTTCTCATATTGTATGTTTATGCATCTCTGATGGCCATGAACACTCAAACTCAGAGCTAGGCAATGTATTAATCAAATAAATAACACCATTTGACTGGAGTTGATTGTGATTGTATTTCTTTCAGGGGAGAGTGTTACTGTGAGAGTATGTGCTCAGGAAGAGGACACAACTGCTTTGTTGGCTAAAGTTCTGGATGGTGATCAAAACGCAGCGTCCCTCCTGACCAAGGTGATCCACCAGGACCTTCAGATTAAAGACGAGATGGCTGAATCTCTGCAGCTGTCAATCAGCCCAGCCGATGTGGGCATCTGGATTGATCCCATCGGTAATGTATTTGTTATTTTCTGTCCAGCTTTTTACTTGGCTAATTTATTTACTTTTACATTTTATTAATTCAGCAGACTTTAAAAAAAAAATCCAAATAAAGAGCATCTTCCGTAGAGCCAACATTTCATAGGTCACAGTACCAGGTTTATTGTACACTAGGTTATTAAACAAATATACAAGGTTAGTGTCATTTGTAAGATGTTCAGTTCAAAGGGAGATACATGTGTACCCTAACTGGTATTGTTGCATTTTTTTACATTCAGCACTAAGATCAGACAAAAAAAAAAAAAAAGTTTAATAGAGTTTAATAGGCATGGAAATGTTGGCGTTTGCCATATCGTGACTCGGCTAAAAGACCCATCATTCACATCCTACACATCCTTATGAAATATTTTGGCTAATTTGATTGTGTTCTCGGCAGCAATCAAATCAGCACAGATAATGTAAAGTGTGCAAAGTGTGCTTACTCATTAAACACACATTAAGCTGTACAGCATATAACCAACATTACATTTTATATTTATTCCACATTCAGTAATTAACTATATAGCATAAAGATTTAATAATCCAAAGAATTGAGGGTTGAGGAAATATTAGCTGATATATCTGAGGTTGTACATAATAAGTGTACAGTATGTCTTTGTGTGTCAGTAGTTGCAGAACCAGTTATTTTTCATGTGAAAACTGAAACGGGAGCTGTGAAACCTAAAAATAGAAAGATTTGTTGTTTCTGGACAATGAACAAACCAACCAGTTATGCTTATGAGACTTTTCCTGTTGTGTGAATTATTCAGGTTATCAACATGTGTATTTGGCTATTTTCTTTTGATAGATGGAACAAGTCAGTACATTGAAGGGAAAGAGGAAGAACAGCCAGATGAAGGCTTTTGTCCATTCGGTCTCCCATGTGCTCTGGTTCTGATTGGGGTTTACTTACGGTCCACTGGCCAACCGGTCATGGGTGTCATAAACCAGCCGTTCAACCGCAAAGACTCCACGGGTAAAGGGTAAGAGTGCTGCTGTAGCAGTGTTTCAAAAGAAATCTCAGATGTGACCCACAAAAATGTGTTGAGAATATAGTTTTAATATAAAAAAAAACAATAATTGAAACTGAAAGCCATATATAGTCATACAGTGGGTACGGAAAGTATTCAGACCCCCTTAAATTTTGGGAAATGTTTAGTTTAAAATTTTAGTTTTGCTAGTTAAAATAAAAACACTTTTTTTGGTCATGACTTGTAGTGACTATTTGCACACTGAGGTGCAAATAACTACAACTAAGGGCCAGTTTTACTAACAGCTTTCGCCAGTGCAAACCGTCTTTTGGCGTTAAAATTGTACTGTCAAGTTTTACTAAAGACGCGCTGAAAAGGTGTGGACAGTTATTTTTGCTTTTTTTTTTGCTTCAGGAAATAAAAGATGACTTGAAACCCTCAACTAGGAGTCACGCAATGCCAGCTCTATCAAAACTTCTAGCAAACCTTCATTTTTTGGCCTCCGGTTCTTTTCAACGTACTGTGGCTTCTTTATTCTTCATTTGCGACTACACTAATTTGCACTGCGCTTGGTATATTGCGTTGGTCGATATGTAAATGAGATGTTGCGTATGTGTTCTTTAATTTGCGCGGTTGTTAGTAAATCACCTGCAGAAATTTCCCCTCCCATCGGCGCTGTTTTGGAATTGCGCTCTCGCGCTCATTTGCCCGGTTTAGTAAAACTGGCCCCAAGTATAAATACAATCTAACATTAATTTGTTCTTGGAGCAGTGGTGGAAAGAGCATTAAAAAATGTACTTAAGAAAAAGTTACTTTAGGAATAATTTACTTAAGTACAAGTAAAAGTACTGAAAAATAATATGACTTGTCAGCGCCGATAGCCTTGTGGGTAACACGCCGACATAAAGCGCCATTGTGCTATGTGCGTCCCGAGTTCGAATCTCGGCTTGAGGACTTTTCCTGATCTCGCCCCTTTCTCTCTCCCCCTTCGTTTCCTGTCTCATCTAAACTGTCCTTTAACAATGAAGGCAAAAAAACGCCCAAAAAATAAATCTAAAAAAAAAAATATGACTCAAGTAAGAGTAAATAAGTAGTTTGCTGAAAAACTACTCAAATTACTACGTTACTAAGCACTTTTGTATTATTTTTCTATTTTTGCTCAAAACGAGGCGATGTGAGCATTATGGAGCATTAAAGGGATAGTTCACCCAAAAATGAAAATGTGATGTTTATCTGCTTACCTCCAGGGCATCCAAGATATAGGTGACTTTGTTTCTTCAGTAGAACACAAACGAAGATTTTTAAAGCAGCACTATGTAACTTTTGGAGCTCTAGCGGTTAATAAACAGAACTGCACACATCCCGCTGAAGAACATTCCAACCGGAGCTACTTCTCTAAGTTTATGTCTGGCGATTCACGCAGGTATGTGTTACTCCGCAGCGGCGACGACACGACCAGGCTACAATAGTCCAAATATAAGTACTTATTATAAGTGTACCGTAGTGATTCGGAATAAGACAAAAACGCGGTTTGGAAGATGAATTCATGATGTACTCGCTCATTATATACATTTTGCAAATTTTGAACACAGAAAAAGTTACATAGTGCTGCTTTAACTCAAACCGTTGCAGTCTATCAGTCTTATAATGGCAGTCAATGTGCTCCAAGGCTTTGAGAGTAAAAAAAAACATACACAGACAAAACCAAATTAAACCCTGCGGCTCGTGACGATACATTGAGGTCTTAAGACACGAAACGATCGGTGTGTGCAAGAAACTGAACAGTATTTATATCATTTTTTACCTCTGTTCCACCGCAATGTCCAACTGTCCTGAGCGCGTTCACAACATCCTCATTAGTGTAGATGCCTCATTAGTGACTGTTTCTATGGGCCGTGGGCATCTACTTATATATATCTATGTCTACTATGCCAGAGCCCGTACACACGTCACGCGCCGGATGTTGTGAATGCTCTCAGGACAGTTGGACATTGTGGTGGAACAGAGGTAAAAAATGATATAAAAACTGTTCAGTTTCTTGCACAGACCGATCGTTTCGTGTCTTAAGACCTCAATGTATCATCACGAGCAGCAGGGTTTAATTTGGTTTTGTCGGTGTATGTTTTTTTTACTCTCAAAGCCATGGAGCCCATTGACTGCCATTATAAGACTGATAGACTGCAACGGTTTGAGTTAAAAATCTTCGTTTGTGTTCTACTGAAGAAACACTGTCACCTACATCTTGGATGCCTTGGGGGTAAGCAGATAAACATCAAATTTTCATTTTTGGGTGAACTATCCCTTTTAACACTCTCATGTAATTTATGTTTCACAAGTGAGACTAATAAAAGTATTAAACTTATGACATTCCAGGAAATCCCTTATATGTACAAATACATCAGATATCACTACAGCTGAATAACATGCAGATAGAGACGTTTTGACTGAAACATGAAGACAATAAACACACGATTGTGATGATATATCTGTGTTCTTTAAGCCATTTCAGGTATTTTCATCAGAATGATATATATTTATAATGCAAGGCTAATCGACACAGTATAGAATTTATAAAATAATATATTTTCTGTCTCATTCTGTGATAAGAAGCAACATGGACCACAGAAGCAAGTTATTTCAAACACAAATGATGTTATAGTGATTTTGGAGCAAAACATGATATTAGTTTCATATGTTTGACGATGCTAAGCAAGCATAGCTATCCCTGTTGCCGGGAGCGATTGTTTTACAACAAATTTTGAAAAGTAAGTCCACGTAAGATTATGTGAATGTTTTTAAGAAAGGGCAAAAGCAAAGAAGAGTAAGTGATGTCACTTTGTAGGCAAAAACCCGGAAGCGAGTTAGCATTTTAGCACTTCCAGTTCCATCGTCCAAGAGTCAGTGGGGTTTTTTTTTTTTTGAATGGGAGTTTGGTTAAATCCCCTAAAATAAGGTCTGTGGTTAACACGAGCTTAAGATACTTTCACGTTTTATTCTACGACATAAAACACACCAGTTACAACCCACTTATGATTTTTTTTTTAATATTCATATTAATCAAGGATTTATTGACTTTTAATGCACCTTATTTCGAAATACGTGCTTTCGTCTGTGCTTTGGTTATGATTATTTCATTTATTCACAACCTACTATTTATTATTGTTTCATTTCAGTTTTAGTGTGGCTCTAGTTTTGTATCTATTCCAGTTTTGATATGAAAAGGTTTATGTAACGTCGTGGATTAAAATTCATCCACAGAGTACATCCTTTTCATTGAACATGTTAGAAATAAGTTTGAAAAAGTTGTTGGAAGCTCTGTGGTGGCGAGTGACCGTGTGGTGAAGTTCATTTATAGCCTAAGTTTAGCTTGTATTTAGGCTTCAAAATTCATAAATTATATTATTTTGTGAAGATTATCTTGATGGACAAAACGTGTAAGTATCATGAACTATGGTTGAACACAGAGCTTATTTTTTGTGATAATTCAAAAGCCTTTGGAAAAATCCTATTGGCTTTTTGTCGAGGGAACCAGTGTGATGCTGACAGCCGATGGGCCTATAAAGTGACGTCATAGTTCCCCCACTCAACAGGGAAATAACGAGAAGAATAACAACGTGCAGTAAACGGTAAAACTGTTTGCCCTACAAACCAGTGTTCATAGCGAAGATAATACATTAAAATAATATGGTAAGACACACCAATTTTCAATATCAAGCAGCAAAACAAGCTATTTTGTACAGCTAAAATTAACTGTAAGTGGATGAGACCAGAAGCCAGACCCATAAAATGTACAAATGGCTGCGCCTGCTCTTCTTAAGAATAAGGTGGATTGAGCGATGAGTTTCTCCCATTCATAAGTAATAGGAGTGAACTGTTTTTTATATCTAGTCTTTGTTAGTTTTGCACGCAATATCTGTGATTGCCTGAAGCGCAGGACTCCACCCCAGTAGTTTGAAAATTGCCTGTCAAACATCTCGCCCTGTTTCTCCATCGGCTCCTTTGTCTTTTATGTACTTTGTACTTTTATTCAAAATTAAATGTAGTGAAGTAGAAAAAAAAAAAATGTACTCAAGTACTGTAACGAAAGTATTTGTAACTAATTAAAATGTGAAAATGAAGTTATTCTTAACATTAAGAGACATGGAGTCTGTAATGCATGCTTTTATTTCAGCCAGATTAGATTATTGTAATATATTGTACTTGGGTGTCTCACAGTCTCTATCGTCATGCCTTCAACTTCTTCAAAATGCTGCCGCTAGATTGTCAACTGGAACAAGGAAGAGGGAACATATCACACCAGTGTTGATCCCTCTTCACTGGCTCCCGGTTAAATATCGTATCCATTTCAAAACCTTATTGTTTGTTTATAAGGGTTTGCATGGACTGGCTCCTTCATGTATTTCTGATCGCCTTTCGTTCCTGGGAACTTCGATCAATTAGTAGTCTTCAGTTGACTGTTTCAAGGACACGCTTAAAATTGAAAGGAGACCGTGCCTTTTCAGTGGCTGCTCCACAGCTTTTGAACAATTTTGAACAATCGTTTATAAAACCTGCCCCAACATACGCTGATTTTAAGTCTCTTCTTAAAACGAATTTATTTACTGTTGCATATGGTCATAAGTAGGTGCAGTGGTATAATTGTAGCATGCTGTTTGTCAGTGTGTTTTTTTGGTATTTGTTCAAACACTCTGACCAACAGCTGTTGTTCTTAAATTTGCTTTATAAATAAATATGACGGACTGTTACTTTCCACCTCTATTGACCCTAAATGAGAAAAATTCACAGTCCACAGTTTAACCACAGTTCAAACAGTGATCTCTCCTGACCTGTTGCTTATGTAAGTCACTGCATTTCTTAAAGTCCTCGTTGTCGTGATTGTAGATGGAAAGGCCAGCACCTCTGGGGCGTTTCATATGGAGATGTGAACGCTTGCTCCTTCACGCATCGCAGGCCGTCGTGTCCACAAAAGAAAGATGATTTGTCTGTGCTGCTGAGCTCCAGCGAGAGGCCGGCTGTGAAGGACGCTCTCGCAGCCATTCCCGGCGGCTCGCTGATGTACGCATCCGGAGCGGGATACAAGATCCTGTGCGTGGTCCAGGGTCTGGTGGATGTGTATGTGCTCTCCGAGGGCAGCACCTTCAAGTGGGACTCGTGTGCTCCTCATGCGCTTCTGCGGGCGCTGGGTGGTGGGGTCTCGGATCTGAGCGAGTGTATGCGTGCCCACGTCAACGGAAACAAGGGACACGCAGCTGAACTGACCTACCATCAACTGCACAACCAAAGTCAAGGTGTGGACCGATGGGCGAACCGAGGAGGAATAATCGCGTATTTGGACTCCAGCGTAATTGATAAAGTCGTGGCGGCACTTGCTGGAAAGATATGATAAAAATGAAATGCAAGAGCTTAGTGTATGCAAGTGTATGCTTGTATTTTTTATGCATAATCTTATGTCATTTATGATGCAATTTTTATGTTAAGATTTAGTGGCATAATCAAATATAAATTTAAGGCTGTAGCTTTTCAGAAGATATATATTATAATGCTCATCTACAATGTATATATCAGTAAGTTTTATTTTTTTGGAAGAAGCTGGTTATATTTTCAAGACAAAAAGGAAAGCAATTACTGTTTTGCCTCATTCTCATTGTAATGTTGTGTAAATGTTACAGATAATATCACGTTTTACAATTTCTGCTGGTCACCTGAAATAAAAGAAAAACCTAGATTATCATGTATAATACACGGACATTCAGGCCCTTTTATAGTGATGTTTTTGACTTGATTCCTCTTTTTTTCCCCCCTTATGTTTCGCTCTAAGAATGGCAGAAATCTATTGAGAAAATGGGTGCCATGAGAGTCTCTCACAGGAAAGACATTGACTGGTTTGAGTTGTACTTTTCGGTCTCATTCTAAACATTCAATGGAAAAACTTTGAGAGCTAAGGGGCTGATGGGGAAAGTGTGTTTAAGAGCACAGAGATGACCATGGATGCCCTTTTATGTGCAAAAGCTGTAAAAAGATCATTTCTTTCCCTCTTGGCTTCATGTCAGTGCCAGTGTGCTAATGACTAGAAAAGGATCCAAAGTGTCACTACTTCACACTGTACACATACAGGTCATGTGACCCGAGTGAATTTATAGAAAATACTGGATAAGTTTCACATGAACAAAACCTCTTTGGATAAGGGGCATAGTTCTTTAATGTTTGATATCCGCAATAATGCACTCATGAAAGGTGACGGAGATCAAAATGAAGTTTAATCAAGTGCAATGAAGTTATTAGTCTTTCAGAATTATATAAATGCTCATTTGACGGCTGCTTGTGGTCCTAAATGGTAAGTACAATGGCTGATCTCCTCATTATTGAGCCACACTGAACTCTAGCCAGCATAATCACACATTATTCCTTCGAAGATTTAATCTGTTCTAAGCCCAGGCTTTCTGTGGGGTGTCTTTCCACAAATGAAGGCCTTAAAAAGAATATCTTCTTAAGTGTTTTTCTCTTTTTTTCTTGTTTTCCAATCCAAATATCTAAACACCCTTAACATCCATTTACTTGAGATGCAAAATGAAGATAAAACGTCCTGTTTTGTCTTTCCACAAATGAAGGCCTTAAAAAGAATATCTTCTTAAGTGTTTTTGTCTTTTTTTCTTGTTTTCCAATCCAAATATCTAAACACCCTTAACATCCATTTACTTGAGATGCAAAATGAAGATAAAACGTCCTGTTTTCTGAGAAATTAAACAAGTTTATGCTTTCATTTTTTTTTCTTTGTAATCGTGTCTTAAGACATTTGTGCTAGACAAGACAAACTCTGAGGAAGAACATCACTTGCAGTGCATGTGATCAGAAGGTACAAATTATTTCCATATTCTAGTGGTTGGGAGCAGTTTTTCTAGCCTTTAGCCATTTTTTATTTGTAAATGAAATGTAAAAAAGTAATGGATATCTGTTGGAAGTACATTTTGAGAACATTGATGTATTGTGCTCCTTAAATGTTCTTTATTTGGTCTTAAAAAGTCTTACATTTACCTTCATTAAACCATGATCTACCATGGACAAGAAGGCATTAAATAGTGTGCGTGTGTGTGTGTGTGTGTAGGCGTACACACATATATATATATATACACACACACACACACACACAGATACACACACACACACATATATATATATATATATATATATATACACACACAGCAAAACAGTACTGAAAAACAAAAAGAAGTAAATTTGATCTTACTCTTTTCTTGTTAGTCACTAAAGTGTTGCACAATGGTAGCACAAATCATACAACTTCAATCAATGATAAGCTAATTTTGGCAAAACAAATATTACCCTTAAGAAGGTATATTTTGACATCTTGAGCGGAATCAAAAAATTGAGCTGCATATGACCTTTAACGACTTTTGCACTGTCCTACACATTTCTGTCAACTTATAACTGAACACATTCCATGATAGAAGTGGAAACATTATTTCTAGAGCAGCTGTTGTGGTGAACATTTACTTTCTACTGGAGTTAAATGCACAGATGTTACACTTGTACATGTTGAAGAGCACAGCATTTGAGGAAATCAGCTTTAATATAGGAGTGTTGGAGAGAGGCAACAACATACCAAATCATGGAAAAAGTGTCCTGCACATTATCACCATTATAAGGATTGTCTGAATCTAGAGTGATCTAGATCAGTTTCTCTCAACCAGGGGTCCGTGGACCTTGACGTAAGGCCAGGGGGTCCGTATAAAGTATGAATTTTTGTATATTTTGACATGACATGTTCCCATGAAAGAAAAATCCAATATAGCTGATGATATGGCCAAATACTGGACAAGTCAGCTAACTTGAATTATACTTGGCTGATGATATGGCCAAATACTGGCCAGTTAAGTCAACTAACTTGAATAATACTTGACTGCATTTGGTCCTCACAAAAACACAAATGATATATAGATGAGTCAATTTTGTTCTGGGGGTCCTTGAGGATGGTTCTGAATTGAACTGGGGTCCGGTACACCAAAAGGTTGAGATTCACTGATCTAGATCACTCTCTACGACACATCTGTCTGGAATAAACCTTCATGTAATCCCTAAATACATTTGTGTCAATGCAGCACCTCGACCACTGGTAAAACTCTCAAGTACAGTGAACGTAATGAATACAATACCCATCACATTTTCTTTAAATAGCGAGTGGAATATTGTCACATATATAATGAAATATACAAACAATAAAAGCAACATATGAGCTACTCATTTTTGTTGATGTTTAGACACCAGTCAATTTAAAGCGATCCATTATTTTGTTCAAAAGATCAGTAACACCTTAACATCCGGAGGACGTTTAGTGCAATAATAAACTCTCGGTTTTATTTCTATTATACCACTTCAATTATCAACAGAAATTAAATAACACTTGCCCTTGTCAACAGAAGGCTTCTGCTGTAAAGAAAAAAAAAACATTAGAATAGTCTGAAAATCGGACTGAAGGTAAACATTTACAAATTTATCCTAAAGATTCAGAACAATGACATAATCGAAAGAACCACTGAGTTTGGGTCAACTATAGATACAGCGTGGCCAGTCATTTTTAGCCTTTGAGAACATTTCAGAGGTAACGTGCTGCTATTTTATCATGCACAGTTTTTCAATTATTGAGTAACCATGTTAAACCATTATACCCTTTATATTTATGCTTCTTCCATCTGAAACCACTTCAATTAGAGTCACAGGCTGAAAAATCACTGACAAACAGCAAAACAACAATTCGATTTTATTTCTGGAGTCTCTTTAAATGTTTTCATTGGAATTTCTGTTGTTAAACAAGTGCTTTTATCAGGAGATTTAATGCCCGGTTCAGACTACACGATTTTAGCCCAATTTTGCCACGATTTACTTGACGTAGGGTGTCGTGGGGATTCGTAAATGACAATGGGCGTCGGGACGCAAGATTCCATCGTTTCAGCTCGTGTAGTGTGTCATAGTGGACGACAACCGATTCCGCGTCTGCGATGCTTCACGACAGAAAGACTAGCATGTTTAATGTTTTTTCCGTCGTCCACGATGAGTTCTGTCACATTGGTGACATTGACCAATAGCAGCACAGAAGCTCTTTCATACACAGGTTTCAAACATGGAGAAACGAAAGAGAGATGATGGTGCTGCTAGGTGGAATTATGAGATGGAGGAAAGGTTCGTGGAGCTGTGGCAACAGTACTCCTGCCTGTGTGATGTGTCATCGAGGGAATACCACGACAGAACAAAGAAAGAAAAATGCTGGCGAACTATAGCGGAAGCGCTTCAGCAATCCACGACACAAGATTTTAGGAGTCAAAATCGTGTAATCTGACACAGTGACTATCGTGACCGACAAAAATATTGTGTAGTCTGAACCAACAAGTAATAAGTCAAACTGAACAGGAAGTTCCGGAAACATCTCTGAGAACTTGAGAACACATGAAACTGAACACCCATGTATTAGTACGGTTTTATGATGTCCGGCTGTACAGAGGGAAAACAGTCTTGTGTCTTAAAGTATACCGTGTCTACTGTAAAATAAAGAAAAAAAAAAAAACTACGTCAGGTTTGGACACTAATGAATCTGTTGGCCTGGAATGATGGCTCCATGAATGAAGCAACTTTCTTTTAAAATGATTCCTGAGTGTTAAAAAAGTGGTCAGAAGTGACAAGACGACTTCCTCTTAAAGGGAGGCTCTGGGATTTTCACATCAAAACCCATTTTTAGACTTCTATGCAAATCTATGCATCTAGACATATAAGATTTACACACGATTACATTTGTGCTTTAACTCAAATTTTCAATAATTTATTTCCCCCTCTCTAAAATACAATGCACATTGGCTCTTCCAGCTCTAGAGATGCACTACATGAACAAAGACATAAGCCAAATCAATCAAGAGCATTTGATGTGAAAAATCCCTCTAGATTCTTTCATCTTCTGAAGCTCCATTCAGATCACATGAACAGTTGATGATCAATTTGTGGAATATTAAGCCATATTGTGTATTTTTTTGTACAGTAAAATGTTTGTATATATTTGAAGTAATTCTCTCCTAAACAAGTGATTTAAACAACAGAAGAAAAAAAAATCTGGTTTTATTATGAACTGCTTGAGTAACTGGTAAAATGCTTGCTCTGGATTGCATGAGCTCTATACGATAATCCCAGGAACATACGTCCTTTTCCTGTTCTCTCACTAGTAGCAGATGAAGAAAGAGTCATCCCTGAGGTCTGTGTGTGACTTCTACATTAATCCTTACGTGGTACAAAACATTCAGCCACATCATGAAGATTTTCCATCAGATTCACCATTTCAAGCCTGACAAAACCAGAAACATTTTTAAACTTCACCCAAAAATAAAAATGCCATTATTACCCTCATGTCGTTTCAAACTCTGCCACTGTTTTTTCTTCAGGTGAAATTTAAGAATCTCATGCGGTTCATAGTAACCACATCTGTCAATCTCAAAAAAAAAAAAAAAGTTTTATCCGCTGCTAATGCTCCCCTCCACTGAAGCTCAGAATACTAAACACCATTGGTTATCATGTATCCATCATATCAAACCTCGGCCAAATTTAATAGCTAAGAACATAATCAGTGAATTGCTAAATTTGGGTCTTTGGTTGTCGCACAAAGCTATCTGATGTCTTCAGAAGACTTGAAAACTATAAGTCACATGGTCTACTTTTATGATGTTGGGAAATTTCTATACTTCCTTTGTAATGAAAAAAAGCTGTGATAAGCAAAAATAAAAGGCGTAAATGTTTGGAACAACATGCGGGTGGGTAAATAGTGACAATTTTTAAAGTTGGGTCAACTATTTTTCAGATACACCAGAAAATCTACTCATGACTCATGAGTCCTTCTGTTTCTTGAAAGAACGTTATTTCAAATGCTTGAATGTAGGTTAATTTGTGTCAAAAACAAGAGATAAAAACAAAAAAGGACTTCAAACATGAAACAGCAAAGATCTTCTTCTTGCATCCATCTTTGCTTGCCCCTCTACGAAATCTGATGTTGCCATTTCATTCTGTATCAGGAAGCTTCAAAGCGCCAACACTGAAATGCTCAACAGAGGTCAAAAGATTCTGTCCTCGTTTTGTTGCACTAGCTGGCCAATATCATGTCAAAACATGGCAACAGACGGCGCTCCATCTCTGCACAACATTGCATTCCTCAGCACTGGAATGGCTTGCGAACTTTCTTGCGCCGGCGTGGGGGCTTTCCTCCGTCAGTCCAGTGTTCGCTGGGGTCGTCCCGTTGGGCCCCTGGGCTAAAGAACCCCGTTTGTGGAGAAGATCCTGAAAACGTTGTTGAAGTCCCTGCAGCTGCTCCGGAGGAATGAGGCGGCGGGTTTCCTGTTGGGAAGATTCCTCCATTAGCAGACATGTCACTGGGAGCTCCACCCTGGAAGAAGCGGTTGAAGAAGTCCTGCAGGTCTGCAGGTGAGCCTCCACCTGCTGCGTGATCTGGGGCAGATCTGGAGGACACAGTTTAACATGAAGACTGTCATTACAGTAGCACACACGCCAGTAATTAGGAGCCAAGCGCCAGAAGTGAGCAGGCACCTTGTGTTTTTGTTAGTCATCGTCTTCTGCTCTTGAGTCTATGGCAGCCCACAGAACTTCATGTGGGAAAGTTATGAAATATGGCACACAGATAGAAGACAGCCTGAACATTCAATTTGGGTCTCTACCTCTATTATTAAGAGCTTTTTTATATCTCATGCTGTTTTTGTACAACTCGTCATCAAAGTTGATGCCAATCCTGATCTGAGGCTGTATTTCTGCAATGCTTTGGTGTACTGACACCAAACTGAAGTGTTGACGTGAACTCTACATCTTCTATATTTTCAGCCCAAATACAGACCCCATTTTGTACATTGATCAATGACAAATAAAAAAAAAATTGCACAAGTCTAGTTTAAAAAAAAAAAAGGAAGCATGTGCAAGTTCTTGCAAGTAAATGCTACAAATATAGGCAACATATACCACTTACATTATGCGATATATTATAAAAACATTTGCATATTACAAATATTTCCAGTCTGGGTACACCTGACTGAATGGGTTTCTCATGATCTTAGACACTTTTGTGTCTATTGTGTAAGGGGTAATTTCAACCCACATATTTTTATGTTCAAAATTAACTTCAACTTTTTTTTTTTGTCATGACTACTTGTAGCCGTTTGCTGATAAAAATACAACTGTTCTTTGTTAGTTCATGTTAGCTCAGATATTAAATAATATGAACACATACAATTTTAGTTTATTATTGTATTAGTAAATGGTAAAAATTAACATTGAGATTAATAAATATTTTAATTTCATTGTCAAGTTTTTTCTCCATATAGTGGACTTCAACAGGGACCAACGAGTTAAAGGTCCAAATTGCAGTTTAAATGCAGCTTCAAATGGCTCTACATGATCCCAGCTGAGGAATAAGGGTCGGTACCTTCGCCTGCATCACGCGTGACCTTTTCAACGTGACTACATAATGCGTGAAGTCATGGACGCGCATCGCAGAACTAGTGCAAGACGAGCATTTGTGGTTAAAAAGTAGACTTTTTTCTTTAGAAAATGACTGATTGTTTCACTAGATAAGACCCTTAATTCCTCGGCTGGGATCGTTTGAATCTGCACTGAAACGGCAATTTGGAAAAACCTGCTGGTCCCGGTTCAAGTCCACTATATGGAGAAAAATCCTGGAATGTTTTCCTCAAAAACCTTAATTTCTTATCGACTGAAGAAAGACAGACATGAACATCTTGGATGACATGGGGGTGAGTAAATTATCAGGAAATTTTTATTCTGGAGTAAACTAATGCTTTAAGCATAATCATATGACATTTGCCTGCTGGTTATTTATCCTGAAAATGTTGCATTTTAATTTGGAATTTGTGTTTTTGAATTGGTAGAAAGCCTCAACAAACTAAAAAAAAAAAAAGACATAAATAAATACATTTATTTATAAATCAAAACATATTCTGCCCAGTGGTTTACTTAATCTTCCAAACCTGGCAACCGTGTGCATGCGCTCTCTCACTCTCTCTACATTGCTCAAATAAAAGTGTAATACAGCCAGTCTGTTTTCTTTGACATGCTTATTTTTGCTGTTTGCTGCAACTAAATCTGCAAGCAAACCATGTGAGTTTAAAGTGCAACAATTCTAATCAAATGTATAAAAAAAGCTTAAAATGACAATAAACATGATTACTAACCATTATTATATTTTTGAGCAAAAATAATCGCTCAATTGTTTAACCATTACCACACAGCCCAAGTCGTTAACTAATGTTCACAAATGGAACCTTATTGTAAAGTGTTACCTTTTTAGATTTTCAAGAAATTAAAGACAGAAGTGGGGAAATTTCCCAGTGACTTGCACTGATAGAATAATCAGCATTCCATTATATTATGATATCATCACTGTCAGATAGATTTGGAATGCTGATTATGGCCTCTGAATAACTGATGTTGTCATAATAGTCTTTAGACAGCTGATGACGTCATAATGGTCCGAGGACAGAACACTTCTTATTAGGCTACGTTTACACTAGTGCGTTTTCGTTTTAACTTTTGCTACGGTTACGCCTATTGTTTACACTACTCCGGCGTTTTCGACCCTCAAAAATAGAGACTTTTGAAAACGCTGCAGACCCCGTTTTAGTTTGAAAACTCCGCGGTTGCATTTCAGTGTAAACGGAGCAAAACGGAGACTTTTGAAAACGATGGCGTGGCTGCCCACATTCACTCTGCGTATCCTTGGCGACCGTGAAAAACAATAACATCATGCTCATAGTTGTACCCATAGATATGTATAGGTAGAAGCCTCATTCGACCGCTCCAAGCACGCCATCTAAACAATAGGGAATCTTATACATATCTATGGTTGTACATGCATTACTGGTCATGTGACATGCGTTTTCGGTCGTGTAGTGTAAACGGAGATAGTTTCTGAAATGCAGTGAAAACGAGGATCGTTTTCATTTTAAAACGAAAACGCACTACTGTAAACAGGGCCTTAGGCTGATGATACACGGGGCAACTTTTTTTGAGCAATGTTGTTTGGGCACTTTCTCACTGAGAACTCTATCTGGATATTCTAGATCGGTTTTGGGCCCTGTGTCTAACCTGCTTGCCCGTTGACGGCAACATTGCTCAAAAAGTTGCCCTGTGTATCATCAGCCTTGGGAAAAAGCGGTTACCTGTGGCGGCTGGTTCCGCTGCTACCTTTAGAGCCAAAAGAGATGTGATATGGCACGCGATGTGTGTCTGGAGAGATGCTTATACGCTGACAGCCTGCCCACTCTGTGTGAACATAGAGATGTGTCCTCAAGGATCTGAACATATGCATACAACATATGAACACAGCAACGATCCGAGAGTGGGAATGCGAATGAACTACCAGTGATGTCAAAGACTTTGCCATCCATGAAGGCGAAGTATGTGATGCGCAGTCCCAGCATACTGGATTCAGCCCACAGGTCTCCCTCCTCGGCGCTGTGCCACTTACTACATTCAGCACAGAATCGGGCCTCACCAGGATCGCGGTCCATCTCAAAGCGCCTGTGGAAGAGACCAAGCTCAGATGAATGTAGAAACGCAGCATATAACACAAGACAAGATCTGTATGAAATGCCAAGACTGAAACGATGATCAGTAATACGCACTTGTGCTTGGCCTCACATTTAGTGCACATCATTGTGTTCATGGCTTCTTTCAGGTCATCCTGCAGTTTGGTCAGAAACTCATTCATGGACTTTGAAAGCTCCGTAGCTGCCATATGCTTCCTGCAGACACAGAACCCAAATATAAAATCGCCTTTCATAGTTATATGAAACGTGTACAGGTCATCTTTCAAAAATTCTTGTAATGAGTAATATTAAGTTCAGCATGAAATGCAATACAACAGATATACAACTATCAGATACAGCTATTCCACGTTTTCCACATTACATCAACTTTTCAAGTTGTGTTACGGTCATTTTGACCAGGAAAGGCTTTTTTAAAGATTAAATGATAATACAGCATTAATGAGAGATTTTCAAGCTATTTATAAAAAGGCTGGTCATTTTTGACAGGGAACACCAAATTAGGTAAAGGATTTTTAGCACAGCACAAGGCTTTAAGAGAACAAAATTGTTTTGCATTAGAATAAGAATGTGTAGGTAAAAGTGTTTGTCAAAATGAAAACATTGTCACAATGCAAAATGACAGAAGCCATTTTCTTCATAAAAAACATTTAATTTAGTCTGACGATCAATCTACTTGTTCTTATCTAACAGCACTCACAATTCATACTCTCGCCGAGTCTCTGGGTTACTGACAATGTCCCACGCTGCTCTTAACACCTTGAAGGCCTCGCCAGCACCTGGGTGCTTGTTTTTGTCTGGATGAACCTGTACACAAACAATACATTAAATCTGGACAAATCAATAACTCATCCCATGTTTCAGGGCAATGATTTTCTGTCATCTCACCTGTATTGCCAGCTGTCTATAAGCTCTCTTGAGTTCTGATTCAGTGGCATGAATATCCACTCCAAGAACATTAAATGGGTCCAACTCCTCTTCAGGGATCTGTAGCAGAGCAAGAGTTGATAAAGAGGTTAAAGCATACTTCAGTTTCAGATTTGCTACCTGTCTTCATAAAAGTACGGTACCCAACATCACATTAATATTGGTCGTACTGAATGATTACAGGCTCGCACAGATAGAGCTACCTCTCTCTCTCTCTCTCTATATATATATATATATATATATATATATATATATATTTGTTTTGTAATGCATTATATCATTTCATAAATAATTGTAACCAAAGTTAAAATGCATTATAATATTTGTAGAATTCTCGTTACACTGAAAACTGGTTGCTTGTCATATGTTTTAATGCATTATATTTTGTAAAGGTGCAACAATGAACAGATAAATATTATAATGTACTATAAATGTTGTTACAATTATTTAGGATATCACACAACATATACATACATTACATATATATATATATATATATATATTCACTACCGTTCA
>NW_015538093.1:420174-420391 GCF_001515605.1 Sinocyclocheilus anshuiensis
TCAGCATATTTCTGAAGGATCATGTGACACTTTATACTGGAGTAATGGCTGATGGAAATTCAGCTT
Source organism: Sinocyclocheilus anshuiensis (assembly GCF_001515605.1). Taxonomy (NCBI): domain Eukaryota; kingdom Metazoa; phylum Chordata; class Actinopteri; order Cypriniformes; family Cyprinidae; genus Sinocyclocheilus; species Sinocyclocheilus anshuiensis. The sequence continues at coordinate 420,241 of NW_015538093.1, forward strand.
TGCAAGCTTTGCATAAATTATATTTTAAAGGATATTAAAATAGAAACCATTATTTTATATTGTAATAACATTTTGCAAGATTACTGTTTTTTTCTGTATTTTTGATCAAATAAATGCAGCCTTGATGAGCAGAAAAGACTTCTTTAAAAAG
>NW_015538093.1:422118-422407 GCF_001515605.1 Sinocyclocheilus anshuiensis
TATGCTCATCAAGGCTGCATTTATTTGATCAAAAATACAGGAAAAAATGTAATATTGTGAAATATTATTACGATGCAAAATAACGTTTTTTATTTTAATATACATTAAAATCTAATTTATTCCTGTGATGGAATATTTATTTAATTTATTTAAAATATAAATCTTTTCTAACAATATACACTACTGTTCAAACGTTTGGGGTCAGTACATTTTTATTCTTTCTTTTTTTTGAAAGAAATTAAAACTTTTATTCAGCAAGGATGTGTTAAATTGATAAGAAGTGATAGCA
>NW_015538093.1:422473-451117 GCF_001515605.1 Sinocyclocheilus anshuiensis
TTTTTTTCTGTATTTTTGATCTTATATATATATATATATATATATATATATATTAGGGCTGTCAGTTTAACGCGTTAACTTAATTAATTAGTTATGAAAAAATATTTTATTTTAAACAATGTGTTTTGCTAAATTTTGCAAAGAATTTATTAGCTTTAAAGCCATAGCAGAATTGTTGTGCGTCATCGAGCAGCACAACGGTGTTTAGTTTCTGAATGAATCCGCGTTTTGAACGAATCGTGTAAACCAGTGATTCAAAGACTCATTCATAGAGAGAGCCGTTTACTTCATTCCTGAATGAATCAGCCATTGAATGAATGACACGCATTTACCGCCACCTGCTGGCAGATTTAGTTTCTTATTTCGAATATAATTTCATTAAAAAAATTATAATAATAGTAATAATAAAGATAAAAACATTAAAGGGATAGTTCACCCCAAAAAAAATGTAAATTCTGTCATAATTTACTCACCCTCATGTCGTTTCAAACCATTCTTTTGTGGAACATAGAAGAAGGTATTTTGAAGACTGTTGATACAGAGCTGTTTTGGTTAATGACTTTCATTGTATGAACAAAAAAATACTGAGACGTTTCTCAAATTATCTTCTTTTGTGTTCCATAGTTTATGTTAGGCCGTTGTAGCCTAAATGTTTATGTGTAATAAAAATATATGTTGAATTAAATAATACATTTCTTTAAATATTTCTTTCTAAAGTTACAATTTGTAATGTCTACTTGATACTTTCACATTTAACACAAAAAATAGTGTTAAATAATCTTTTGTGGGTATTTTCACAGTCAATTTTATTTCGCGATTAATTAATCGAAACATCATGTAATTAATTATATTAAAAATTTTAATCACTTACCATATATATACAAACTAGGGATGCACCGAAATGAAAATTCTTGGCCGAAGCCAAACAAAATGAAACACTGGGCCGAAGGCCAAATTTTTTTTCCACCATTGCATAAATTAAATACCCAAATTTTGCTTTTTACTGTTTTGTCTTGATTTTCAAAGAAAAAATCAATCACAAAACAACAATTTAAAAATATTTACTTAACACTGAAAATTTTTTAACATTCTAGCAGACATTAGTATGTGAAATATTTTATATAGGCGTGTATAAATTGTTTTTACACAGGTAACACTTTTTATACTAAGAAAGTATAAACTTAGAAATGCATACTCGTAAATACTTGTAAATGTATACTATATACTTAGAAAGCCATAAGTTTTGCTCAGATGCTGCAATCGAGTTATCAGAACATAAGATCATTCAGATCAGAATACAGTTTTCTCCCAAATCAAAATATAATCATTAATTTTCAAAGACATATAGTTCTGATTTAAAATAACTTTTATATTATCAGACATGAATAATTCTTTCTCAATGAACACACACATCAATACCTTGGCTAGTGCCAGCAGTCTCTGCAGTTCTTCACCAGGTTGCCACTTGTCTGCCCCCCTACTGGGAGACTCTGGATTCGAGTTTTCATTCACGACGCCTTTTTTAAAGAAACACTCATGAATCCTTGTGTTCAGATCTGACACTTTCCTCCAAACCCTGCTGCTCTGAAGGGCAAGCCACCATTGCCTGCCTCTCTCTCCAGCCAGCCTTCCCACAATACACCTCAACATCTGAGAGCCAGCGCTTAGTGCAGCACAAACAAATCTCCAACAAGAAAGTAGAGCATGTCGAGCCCAACGAGCAGACCTGCCAATGCTTTCTATTACAGCTACACTTGAACACCAGCTCCAGTCCAGGATTCGCCTCAAATCTTGCGACATGCCTGGAATATCTGTGACTTTGGAAAGCATGTGTGCTCCAAAGTCATATAGTGCAAGTGCAGAGGATTCAACAGCAACCCCACAGCGGTGGGTCAAAGAGATGATGAGCTCCACAACAATATGGATGCAGGAAATGCACCAGGGGCTGATGAAATCTGCCAGGAAATCCCGACACACCAGGACCAGCTGGATCCCGTTTTTCCTTCGTACGCGGCTGTGATTTTGCAGATGCTGGTTTCGTCGCTTCAGCTGCTTGTGTCTGCTGGGCCCAGAGGATGCAAGGAAGGATTTATGAGACATGGAAGATGTCCACGATGGTGTTTGATCGCAAGGCCCCTGCCCTGATCCACTCTTTTTGGACTTTCCTTTCCTACCCGTTCCAGCATTGCGGGATCTAGACTCCCCATTGCCTCCAAACTCACTCTCTAACTCAATTTTTCCCCCTCTTTCACATTTCTCCTTGTCCTTCTCGGAAATCCCATCTTGCACCTGATCATCATTCAAATCTTCAGTTTTGGTATTTTGCTCTTCATTCTCGTCTACTTCCAAATCAAAGTCTTCATCAGGGAATTCACAATCAAAATCAAGCACATCAAGCGCCTCATGTTCACAGTCAGGTGCTTGAGACGATAACACATGGCTGTCATTTCCATAACACGGACTGGCCAGAGAAACAATGGGCGGTTCCACTGTATCCCATTGTACAGCCATGTCTTCTTCCATATTGCTCAAATATCCAAAGGGTCACTCCCTCAGGCTTAAAACAGTCATGAGGAGATCCATCTTGAGCTTCAGGGTGGCAGCAGACTTAGACATGCATGCACTGTATTTAACAACGGTCTCATATTTACAGAAGAAACACAATATGGGGTCTTCAGCAAGTCCAGCATGGCAGACGATAAGAGACATTTCCAAATCACGGCGGCATTCCGAACCCCTGCAAATTAGAAGAAACTTTAGCCATGTACAATAAATAGTTCATATGAACCTAGTCCTTATATTTGAAACCGTACGTTTCAAATTCTACACTACAAAAAAAATAAAAATAAATAAAAACTTTATATACTATATAGTATACAAGGAGCTAACCAACACAAACATCAACAACCATAGAGTAAAAACAAAAAAGCAAAAATCCCATTTATTTCCTCCAATGAATTTTTTAATGATAACATATAAACTTTTCAACAAAGACCTACCATCCAGATTGTGATTTAAGCATTGATAGATGTTTCTGTAGACACAAGTAATTTCTAATTATTCTGAAGTGGAATTATGCTGATATTCCTTAAGAGATGTAATACACTTGATATAGTACTGTTTTTACCCTATAATCAAAAATTGTAAATCAATAGTTTTATATTGCACCATTGTGATTAGGGCTGCACGATTATGACAAAAATCATAATTGTCGATTATTCCTTTGAAATTGTAATTGCAATTATATATTACGATTAAATTAATGATGTTTACACCTTTGTTTGAAGCAACTGCATGCCATATTTTTATATGAAAATAAACAAGCCAAAAACACTAACTGAACAACTTTTATTGCTTTTCTATAGTATTAAGCCTCAAATGTCAACTATACATTGGATTGGTTTCTTCTTTAAATAAAAAGGTAAAAATATGCATGGTATTATAATGTTATACTAAAACTAAAATGAAAACAACGGAAACCCCCTTAAGATAACATGTAGAAAGAAAAAAGCATCTTAAGCATGCAGAATAACATAAGTGGACTTTGAACGATTAATTGCTGCTTTGAACGATTATGTAATTGTGGCATCTGTAATTGTAATCGCGATTAGAAATTCGATTAATTGTGATTCGAGAACATCACTTGCAAAGCATGTTTACGGAGCAGTTCCCTGACTCATTTTTCAAATACTTTTTGATACTTCATGGCTTGGAACTTGAAGATATTTTGTAATATCATACAGAGAAGATTTAATGGAAGATGCTTCATTTACTGTTGCCTTCTATATTCAGATTTGTGGAAAACCAATATAGGTATGTTTTTTTGTGTGTGTTACCTATACAAATACACATGAAACCTACTGGCTTGTATGTTTTGACAACCAAACAATGCATTTACAATTTGTGGAATTACTAAATTCTTGTTTATAGAACTTAAAGAGGTAATTTAGCAGTTTGATGAGTAAGACCTTTCACTGTTAGTGTCAGCAAGTTAGCTGACCTACATGTCAAGTCCCACAGTTAAGACTACATAACATTCAGTCCTATTATGGGTTGTCACGAAGATTTTTGAGCAATAAAAGCATATCACACCCATGAGGGAAGTACCAGAGAATGAAGTGTAAACATGCTAACATCACATGTCTGTAACTTACTGAACACTCGGTCCTGATAAAGTGCATGAGCATCGACTCCTCAAATGCTGCTCACTGAGGTTTTACAGACGGCGCTTGTTGCTGTAAATGTTTAAGTTTAATAATCTTTATATTTGTTTCAACTCTTGCTTTACGATGCTGTTTTGCTTTAGCAGGCATGCTAACAGAAGAGCATCCACAGCGAGCCGTGCTGCATTACTACTCTAAAAGAACAGTGTATAGACAGGAAAGTTTATCTTGGGTGTAAGATGAGTTTGAAGCAGCTCAGCCTGTCTTCTCACCTATCTTTAGCTGCTTTCACTGTCCTTCTCCCTTCATTCTTGTTCACTTCCGAGTACAGCACAAGCGCTGAAGCGTCACTTCCGTTTAAGTAACCCTTTCCTGCCTTCTGTTAACTGGATGGGAAGGAAGGCGTCACGATACGCGATTTCTTTCAACTGTCTAAAAATAAAATTATGATCAATAATGTCTACAATTAGCTTTTATTTTCCACAATTGGTCATAAATACAAGTGCATTTGTTCCAGTCCAGTTACAGATGAAACACTCATCCATAATGCATTAATGTAGCCTAAAACCACCACTTACAGCAAATGTTTAATTAAAAAGCCATTTTACATCAATATTTTATTTTAGCTCCTCATTTTATTCAAGCCAACGTAAAAACCTGCTAGCTACAGTGCAAAGTTTGCTAGCAGAACAACAGCCCACAGTTTATTAACAATTAAAAGTAAGAACAATTAATCACTACAACATTGATCAATTATTTTATCACAGCATTTATTTTTTCTTACATATGCCAACATATATTTTTCTTTCATAATTTCGCTCTCTAAATTAACTGCAGAGCTTATGAATATGCTGATGCACATAGCTATCTAAAAGCTGTACCCAATAAATACTATTATATTCATTTTAAATATTTCTCAAAGTGCTTCATTAACTAAGTTTTGCCTGATATCCAAGTTTTATTTGATAGTCAAAATCAGTCAACATACTTTGATACCCCAAAATGGTCAACACTATTTTTTCCTGATAATGTCAGCTCCTCTTTCAGCCTAAAAGACAGGAAACAATAGATAAAGTCAAAGTAAAATGAGTATGATTACATAAGTTTATTGATTAACGTATCTTTCTTGATGCTCAGTCTTTCGGTCTTTATCAAGTGATGTTTTAGCCAAGTAAAAGGACTGCTTCACAGCATTGTCCCATTGTCCCACACAATAAAAGAAAAAAAATTATGTGAAATGAAAAGTAATAAGTAAATGAATATATATGAATATTAAAAGAATGGATAGATAGATAGATAGATAGATAGATAGATAGATTAAAACAGTTAAAACAGTTCATGAACAACACTGTATCAAATGCCAACTGTGTTGACTGAAAAAACGTGAGTGTAGCCTATAGTTTTATTTGTGCAGTTTAAATCCAAATACACAATAAAATATATATGCACAAAATATATATATAGCCTATTTTAATATATAAATATTATATATAGGCTAATATAGGCCTATTATAAATATTGTTTATAAAATATGCACAATTACTAATATGTTCTATTATTCAGAGGTCAAATAAATCAGCTGATATGCCACATGTTCATATGCCACATGTTTAACTGACAATTTATGGCTACATTAAGAGGAGGAGACTGAACTTCATTTGTCTTGCTAAGGCTTAGCTAACGGTTTATGTGTCCTAAATATACAAAATAACGCAAAAATAAAACCATTCTATTCGTATTCTATGAATATTCTGTAAAGTTCTATTTAAAATGAATACATAAAAACCATATGAAATAGATAAAAAAGAATGGTGTATGAAAAAAAAAAAAAGATTGTAAGTCAGTCTTTAAACACACACACACACACACACACACACAGTCCACGCTGTGCTTTAAATGAGCGCAGCAAGCAGTCAGAGGCTGAGGTGCCGGGGAATCCCGCTGCTCAAGCCGCGTCACTGAGCTCGATCACCGCCCACAGACTCGGTGATCTCCGGCGCTCTTCCACACAACCGACTGACTGCACTCATGCTTGTTCATGCATTAAATCTGATACTCATTATAGTGGGGCTCCGTCGTGCTGTATAGCGCCTAAACGGCTGGCTTTCACATTGTACAGATCTGAGCTTAAAACAGTGAAACGGACAAAATTCCCCGTCCATCCACACCCTGACGCGAGAGGCGCTCAGACCGGAGAGGAAGGCTCTTATTCGGTCAGATGGCGTGCCGCAGTCCGCCCACGCGTTTCTCGCGCCCACACAGGCAGCGAAAGGAGCGTCATTAACTCACCGCTACTGCCAGCACAGCAGAGCATAGTCGAGACAACACCAGAGTTTCAAGAACATTTTAGTCCAATCTCACATCTGTAGAATAAGGTCTAACAAGCACAGAAAACAAAAAATAAATTACGCGTCAGAGGCGTAAAGATACAAGTATTTTAACAGAAGGCGTAAAGATACAAGTCTTTCAACAGAAGGAAAAGTTTGACTGATATTGAGTTGAGTTTCAGAATCTGATAGAGTCGGTCGTTTGGTTACTGGAAGCTGAAGTGTTCTGCTGGATCCTGTCCTGGATTCTGTCTTGAAACCTCTCGAGGTGAGTACTGTAGGAGCCTACACAACTACTGACGAGTCATCTACATTGAGCAATTAGCTACTATCTTCATTAATGATCGGAGGAAAACTACTACTGCGGGTTATATTTAACAACAACAACTCATGAGCATATGAAGGGAATTTCGTAGATAAACTAGCTCATTATTTGTGAAATTTAAAAATATGCAAGCTGAAAAAAAGATACAGAAAAAGATGTTTTAAAAATAAAACATTCTACAGCTACTGTGACTACAAAATGTTTTTGCTGTAGCTTATACATGGCATGCAACTTTTAGGGCTAAAAGTTTTTTTGTAGCCTAATAGTGACCCTGGAGCACAAAACCAGTCTTAAGTCGCTGGGGTATATTTGTAGCATAGCCTACAATACATAGAAACGGGTCAAAATGATCGATTTTTCTTTTATGCAACAATAGGATATTAAGTAAAGATTTTGTTCCATGAAGATATTTAGTAAATTTCCTACTGTAAATATATCAAAACTTAATTTTTGATTAGTAATATGCATTGCTAAGAACTTCATTTGGCCAACTTTAAATGCAATTTTCTCAATATTGTAATCTTTTTGCACCCTCAGATTCCAGATTTTCAAATAGTTGTATCTCAGCCAAATATTGTCCTATCCTAATAAACCATACATCAATAGAGAGCTTTTTTTATTCAGCTTTCAGATGATGTATAAATCTCAATAATAATAATAAATATAATAAAAATATATAATATAATAATAATTTTTATTTTTTATTTTTTTAGGTTTTGTGGTCCAGGGTCACATACAGTGTTGGGGAGTAACTAGTTACATGTAACGGAATTACGTAATTTAATTACAAAATAAATGTAACTGTAATCAGTTACAGTTACTGAGAAAAACGTGTAATTAAATTACAGTTACTTATGAAAATGTTAATGGTTACAAAGGGGGTTACATCTGAATATTTTCACACACACAACACACACCCACATACAGATTTAATTGATTTCTTTCCCAAATTGCATTGACTGCTCTAAAATATGAGACACCAATGTTTCAGGAGTTTAGGACACAGAATAGGACACGTTTATACGATAACTGTTTTATTTCCTATTTGGGTTTATGTATATGCTTTTTTTTTTGTAGATTAACTGTTAGATGCCTGTGTTTCCTAGCTATGCAAAGATTTGATTTCAAAAACAGTATCATAGCTATTAAACTATTTCTTGTTATGGTTTTAAATCTGTATTTAACCTCAGAACGATCTCAAAGTAAAAAGAGGTGCTTTTGTGGTGGATGTGCTTTAAAAAATAAATTCTAATCTTAATTCAAATGATGAAGGATTCTGAAAGTCTGACAGTAATGAGTGTCGAGTACCACTGTAAGGTTAACCCTGCCTGCTTTAAATCTGTCAAAATGATTAACATTTGAAAACATTCATTAGAAATTTAGAAAAGTAATCAAATGTAATCAGTTACATTACTTTAATAAAGTAATTGAAATGGTTACACTACTTATTACATTTTAAACAGGGTAACTTGTAATCTGTAACCTATTACATTTCCAAAGTAACCTTCCCAACACTGGTCACATATAGATAAAACATTAAGCTGTTATTTAATTTGATAAAGCTTTAATAAAACATCTCTTTCTCTCTCTCTTTCTGTGGGACTACTTGAAACTTTTAGATTTTTAGATTATGTATTCATGTAGTTAAAGGAGGATGCAATGATGGAACTTTCACATGCCAAATCTGTCTCCAGATATTATTTTGTAGGAGAGAGAGCGCGATATAAAAAGCGGAAGAAATGTGAGGTTGAGTAAACAACCATTATTGCAGATTAAGAGGCTTCATATTACACTGCAGAAGAAAGAAATTTGACTGCACCTCAACTTGGCTCTTGGATACAGTCTTTAAAAAAGAGGTTCCAAAAGGTGTTTTTGCAGCAGTGCCATAGAAGAATCTTTAAAAAGCAAAGGTTCTTTACTGGCATTAATGGTTCCATGAAGAACCTTTAACATCAATAGAATCTTTAGCACAAACAGTACTTTCAAGGTTGTTTAGATTATTAAAATGTTCTTAACACACACACACACACACACACACACACACACAATGGTTCTTTCAAGAACTGTTCGCTGAAATGTGTGAAACTGCGCAATAGTATCCAACTGCAGAGACACAGCACTGATGAATGGAAAAGAAGGCAGGGTCTCAAGACACGTTTTTGAAGTTGCACTTCTTTCTTTTCAGAACATGTTCCACTGGATGTGAAACACAACAATGTGTTCTGTGTGAACCAGCCTTGAAGATGTTCTGGATACAAAGAGTGACTTATTCCTTAGGAAGTGTACAGTGTTGATGTAGTGTTTTGTACAGTTGCTGAGTAAATGGTGATTTTGGTGGTGGTGGTGGTGGACCCTGACATTAACTAAAATGTTAGTGTATTCAGAACCATTCAGACCCAGCAGTTTTCTCACCATAGTTATGCTTCTGCTATGCACACATTAACGGCTTTGCATTACCTGTCTCACTTTATTTGCAACCCCTCCGAAGCTCCCTTTTAGCAACCCAACAAGAAATAGAGGAGTCAACATTCCACTCTTTCTTCTTACATCATGCAATCACTTGAAGTCATTATTTGAAGTCAATATTTCTTGTCCATTTATTTATGTGGCAATATGGTCATTATAGAAAAATTAACCTATTCAGGGGTTATTTTTGTGTTGGGCATCCAAGTTGACTGGCTCGCTGTACATTATCCCATACTAATAGTTCATTTATGACTCATTTAAAAACCTTTCACAAGAGTAAAAATAGGTTTTAAAATAAGGGTGTTTGGTTTCATTATTTAAAGATTTAAAGTTCATAAAACCGCAAAAGAAAAAGAAGCATTAAGATATAGGCCTGTAGGTTATACATTCATAGTTAAAAAAAAGTTGTGAAACTTTTTTGGGATAGAGATTTATTACCTCGCTTTTACTATTGATTTCTTTTTACTTATTTATTATGGATAAATGCATACTCTTTATTAGAAAACAACACCCACAACATATTACATCAGCACCGTTTGCCACTAAACAGACATTTTAAATTAAGCTTATTCATGGAGCATTTATTTTAAAGTCTGTTCAGAAACTACTGTAATTTATTATTCATAGAAACACTTTCTATTGCTGCTGAGCAGACCTCTGCAGCCGTGAGGTGAATGACACAATCATCTTCAAAATTGTATTCATGATTATTCAGTCATTAACTAAAATAGAGCTAACAGTGCACAAAATGTGTCCGCTGTTTGACATTTATCCATTATGTTTTTATTGTAAGATATCATGTTTTCTTATCTACTTGATTAGAGCTTCATATGTACATTCCCTGTATACATAAATACATACATTCACATACTGTATATATATATATATATATATATATATATATATACAAGACTAGTCATACGGGTCTGTTACTGTATATATATTTATATATATAGTAGTGAAATATATATGTGTTTTTAAATGATACTAATGACAAGCTTTGTGGAAATCCTGTTGTAGCCGAGCATCAGGATGTCACTACCACGGACGCTGGGCGAGCTGCAGCTCTACCGAGTTTTACAAAGGGCCAACCTGCTGATGTACTATGACACCTTCATCCAGCAGGGAGGTGATGATGTCCAACAGCTGTGCGAGGCTGGCGAAGAGGAATTTCTCGAGATCATGGCACTAGTTGGCATGGCCACAAAACCCCTGCATGTGCGGCGTTTGCAGAAGGCTCTGCGCGACTGGGCGGCAAACCCAACGCTGTTCAACCAACCTCTGGCCACCAATGTGGCCCCTTGTGGAATCCCTCTCCTCAGGATCGACAGCAGCAGCGCTGCTGGCTCAGGGGTTATTGGTGGCAGAAAATCTTTAAGCAATGGTCAGCCAGGCTCTCCGTGTGAAAGAGAGGAAGTAGGATCTTGCCTTACGCCGCTCAGGGATAACAGTCCAAAGAGCCCCTACTCACAGGCCTCTCCTGTACCTCTAGACCATCTGTACAGAGAAAAACTGTCCCCCATGGATCCCCACGGGCTCAGTCCTGAAATGTATGGAGCCGCTGAGTTAGATGAAGAACAGGCCATTACCCTTCTGCCTTTCGCTTGCCACTCGCGACTTCTTGCTCCTCCGACGCCAACTTCTTCTTCATCCTCCTCCACTATGACCTCTCCGTGGCCCGGAGGTCAGCTGGACCCAGAGACCATTAAAGCCGTGGAGGAAAGTGTTGATAGGCTTCTAAGAACCATGCCGCAAGCAGATCAAACCGAGGTGAAGACGCTTTTGAGACTCAATAAGAAAATGGACAAGACGGTGGGACACATATTCCACCTGGAACCTCAAGACAAGAGCAAAGAGGAAGAGATTCGCAAATACAGCCTGATCCATGGCCGCTTTGACTCCAAGAGGAGGGAAGGGAAACAGCTCACCCATCATGAGGTCTGTTAAAGAGAACATTTTGAACAACTTGCACTGATGTTATAAAAAAAAATTTTTTCTTCTCAAGTTTAGCTGTAATAAACACACAACTAAACTAAAGTATCATCCTGTATCTCTACAGTGAAATTTGCTAAATCCAAACTAAACTAATCTGCTGTACACTCTTAAAAATAAAGGTGCTTCACGATGCCATAGAATAACCCTTTTGTCTAAATGGTTCCATAAAGAACCTTTAACATCTGAAGAACCTTTCTGTTTCACAAAAGCTTCTTTGTGGCAAAAGAAGGTTCTTCAGATTATAAAATGGTAAGAAAGAGATGGTTCTTTAAAGAACCTTTGACTGAATGGTTCTTTGTGGAACCAAAAATGGTTCTTCTATGGCATCGCTGTGAAGAACCTTTTAAGCACCTTTATTTTTAAGAGTGTAGACATTGTGTATTACAGTACACACAACTCAAAGTAAGAAGAGGTGTGCTATTACTTTAATAAGCAATTAGACTTATCATTTTTATTGTAGACAATGAAATGGGACAATTCCCATCCCAAAGCAACGACTCATAACACTCTAGCAACTGCATAACACACAGAAAAGTTAAGCAACTGCTTTGCATGGCAACCACCCACAACATCTTAGCATTGTGGCGATGACTTTTGCACAGGGAAGCAAGATTTGATTCTACAATCTTTTGATTACAGCCCATTTTTTAAACTTTTAAAAAACAGCACTGGATTAGATGAATCCAGCAATTCCTCCAGTTCATTTTCAGAGGATTTATTTTATTATCCCACAAGTCTTTGCATGTGTTTTGACAAGACCTTTTTATGATGAACTTTACAGAACTAACTGCAATTCCTAGATTTCACAGTAATATTTGATAACATACTAATTTTAAAATACCAGTTAGGCTACTATAAACATTACAGGAGTCATTTAATGCATTTTATAGTTGTCAAAATGCCTTGACTTTCATAGAGCTCAGATGATCCAGTTTCATTTTTAATATTTCCACTTTCAGATGCTCATCAATGAGGCTGCAGCTCAATTCTGCATTCGTGACAATGCTCTGTTGTTACGCAGAGTTGAACTGTTCTCTTTAGCACAACAAGTGGCGAGAGAATGTGCCTACACGTCAACATTTAAACATAACAGGTCAGGAACTACTTTCATCTTGATTTTGAAATTGTTTCAGATTTTGCATCCAGATGAGGTGGTTACATGTATTGTTAGATATTTACAGGCATAATTAAAATATGCACATATACACAGTACATGCAGCAGTGGAAAAAATTAAGAGAAGTTTCTCTGGATTTACTGTTTGTATGTTTAAGTAAATTGAACATTTTTGTTTTATTCAACAAACTACTGTTTCAAATAATACTAATCAACACGACTTTTATAGCATTCATTTGCCGAAAATGACTTTGGGTCAAAATATCAATGATACAGTGCTTCCAGACCTTGAATAATGCAAAGGAAACAAGTTCATATTCATTTTTAAAAATCGCAATACTATTGTTTTAACTTGGGAAGAGTTTGAAATCAATATTTGTGGAATAAATCACATAAATAGTAAATCCACAGATTTTAATTGTACTTCTGATACCTAGGCTCATGCCAAGACAAAAGCAAACCATGTTTTTATTTTCTGCCCAACTTTTCTGAAAAACAGACTTTTTTTGAACTCCTCCCAAGAATTTTAATTCGACCTTCACCAAACTTGGCTCATATCATCTTCAAAGGTTTGTCATGAGCCAAACACTTCTTATGTAATAAGTAATCAGACAAAATAGTCATTCAACAGAAAGCACACCAAAAACAAGGCAAGTTTCGCAATGCTATAAGACAATGAAATTTGGTTTGTTATCACAATCAAGACCCGAGAGTACCTGAGCAGTTTGGAGACAGCGCCACCTACTGGCGATGAAATCGGGAAAACATGACTTGTTTCACAATTGTTTGGCCTAAAAGAGTGGTTCTGAAATGAGTGTGTCAGACAAAGACATGCAATGAGACTGCTCAGTTTACCACAATGCATTGGCGAATCCTGATGAAACCTGGTATGTGTCATCAGCACCATGTCCATATGTCCATGTAGAGAGACTATTACAAAACTATCAGTTATGTTTGTTGACCATTCGGTTAAAAGGATATAATCAAAAATATAAGTGCAAATTTGAACTGTTGGTGGTGTGAGACTGTTCGAGAAAGAGACCCCAAATTTGAAGATCAGACATTTACCATACAGTTCTTTGCTTTTATTGTGTTCAAGCTGTATATTCAACAGCTCAAGCAAAAATGTGACCCTGGAGTACAAAACCAGTCATAAGGGTCAATTTTTCGAAATTGAGATTTATACATCATCTGAAAGCTGAATAAATAAGCTTTTCATTGATGTATGGTTTGTTAGGATAGGACAACATTTGGTCGAGATTACAACTATTTGAAAATCTGGAATCTGAGGGTGCAAAAAAATCAAAATATTGCGAAAATCGCCTTTAAAGTTGTTCAAATGAAGTTCTTAGCCATGCATATTACGAATCAAAAATTAAGTTTTGATATATTTACGGTAGGAAATTAACAAAATATCCTCATGGAACATGATCTTTACTTAATATCCTAATGATTTTTGACATGAAAAATCAATAATTTTGACCCATACAATGTTTTTTTTTTGCTATTGCTACAAATATACCCCAGCGACTTGAGACTGATTTTGTGCTCCAGGGTCACAAATATCATGATAGTGGAATTTTAGTTTGGATGACAGAATTTATACAAATAATTGATTATGTAGTACATTCAAAACCAGTGTGTTAGACTTTTAGCTGAGCAGAATCTTCAATGTAATCAAGACAGAAAAGAAAAGAAAACTGGTCCAAGGCGCTTGTGTAGAGAAGAATTTATTGGAGGTAGTAGTGGACCAAGGTTCTTGTTTGTGTGACCAGACCTTTATGCCTGGTAACAGATGTGCTGCATTTATAAGAAAATATGTCAAATAAATGGAGAAACACATTTGGGCAACTGGACATTTCACTTAAATCCTTGAAGTTGCTGAGATATAGGCATTTTCACAAATACCTGTGAAAGCTAGCCCTGCCGCCTCTTGTGTGTCGTTTTCTATATTTGCCCTCCAATACTTCAATACTGTGACTTTTTTTTTTTTTTTTTACAAGTAAACTTATATGATCAGAATTTGAGCTGGGTTTGTTGTATTATCATCTCAGGACATACTCAGATGATTGTACTGCCTCTGTTGACTGTTCTGCTCAGAAGAGAATCAAGCTTGATGTAAGTACATCAAGATATGTATCTATATATACATCTGTATAACAGGACTTTGAGGAATATGCTCAGGTGAAGTTTGGGCAGATGCTTACACTTTCTTAATAGCGACTTGACTATATAGCTACAAAAATGACAAGAAAATGAACAGGTTCCCTTATAGGATTAAAATAAAGATGTAAATCGATGGATTGTGAGTTACACTGGAGCTTACATTGGATGTCAAGTTGTGAACTCCTTTTATAGTACTATTGCACTCATATCTGTAATTATAGTGTAACAAGCCAACTACTAGTGACACAACGAGTAACGCTTTCATTAGAAATGAAGTACTGCTTCTTTCAGGTCACAGATTCTGACAGACTGTCTAAGGATCCAGTAGCCAACAGTGACAACAGATCTACAGCGGATGACAACAGCCTCTCTGGAGAAAGTCTAGATAGTTTAACACAAGGTAAGAGTCCTTATTTTCATTGCTTTTATTTTAAACATTGATACATTTATGAATGTCTAGTGTGTGTCAGTAAATCTTGTAACCATCATTGTCCCACATTCTATGTTGCATTTATTGCAAATGTCATAATGGTCATCCCAGCCATGAAGGATCACCTCACACGCAAAAAGTGATCAAAGTGAGATGATGTAAAATTCAAGCATAGAAGATAACAAAGCAAATTTGTGTCCATTCATACTCATGTCAGGGAAAAACATCATTGCTGAAAGAAACCGTAACATTTGATTGAGAGGCATATGTTTGTCTAATTCTGTGTCTTGATAGATATCAGCCCTCAGTTGCACCCCTCCTCATCCCCTCACCCCCTCACCGACACCACTGGCCTCATCAACTGGAGTCGCCAGCTCATGCAACAAACTCTCATGGATGAGGGCCTCAGATTGGCTAGAATGGTGTCACGTGACCACGCAAGTAAAGTCAGCCTAGGGTCAGAAAAGAGACAGATTTCAGGTGAATACTAGATGTTTTATAACACACACACTTCTCATGCACTTACCACAAATAGGGAATAAGACCGAGTTTGGATTTACTTCCCCTTTGTAAACTTAGGGTCAGTAAAAAGAGAGGCTTACCTTCAGATTTTGTTCATCAACATGAGGACAGTTTTTCAGTAACACTTTATTTTAAGGTTACTTAATTACACGTTACATGTACTTACTATGGTAATGGCAGGAAATGATGCATAATTACATGTAACTAACCCTAAACTAAACCCTAACCCTAAGAATTTAGTAATATTACTCTGCACTTATTTGTGTAATTACACTGTAACAACGTCACCTTTAAATAAAGTGTAACTTTTTTCGGTAACACTTTATTTTAAGGTGTCCTTGTTACACATGTACTTACTATTATAATAACAATAGATTATGCATAATTACATGCAAGTAACTCTAAACCAAACCCTAATCCTATCCCTAACCATATATTAAGTACATGTAGTTAATTAATATTACTCAGTACTTAAATGTATAGTTACACTGTAACAAGGACACCTTCAAATAAATTGTAACCCTTTTTTTCTGTATAATTATTAAGAAGTGTGTATTTTTGCTGCTTAGTTACATATAGTACAAAATGCAATGTCAGAACTGATAACAAGCTTGGCTATTTAAGTTTTTTTTTAAGCCATTATTTGCACCTTGAAGTGTCTCTGAGGAATATATAAGAACAGTGACAAACTGATTTATTTTACTTATCTGGTTAGCTAATCTAGCTAGTCTTTAAGGATGGAATGAATCCGAGATCATCAGAGTCGAGAAGCTCTTTCAGAGGCAAACATCTCAGTCCGACGTCGTCATTGGGGACCGCAGAATAAAGAGAAATGAGAAGAGAAAACGCGTATGGGTGGTGGGGGCCACAGGAAGTGCTGTGTGGGTGATAAATTGGAGCCCCCCCTTCCCTGTCTGACGTCAAAGCTTATGAAAATGTGTGAGAGGAGGGTGGATGGATGGATGGATGGAGAGAAAGAGGGGGTGAATGAGTAGGAGGGAGTGAGAAGGGCGTCGCTTTGACTCAGAGAGACAAGAGTAAAAATAAACCATGTGGGCAGTGAAAGGATGCAGCCGCTCTCTCTCTCTCTCTCTCTCTCTCTCTCTCTCTCTCTCTCTCTCTGTCTGTCTGTCACTCTGTCATTGGGTGTGGACTGATATGACATTTACTGTCTATCTGTTTCTGTTTTATCTCTGTTTATTCAATCAGCAGTGACTCCTGCTTGTGTTTGATTGTCCTTCTGTGTATTTGTGGGTGGGTGTGTGTATGTGTGTGCGCACTCTGACCTATTTTATTAAGTATTTTTAAAGGTGGCTTTGTGCTGAGCAGATGTTTCTAATTACATACACACATCCTTTTTCACACAAAATATAAACAGTCTCAAATGCAAATATAGACCCTCATGCATTCCCTCACACACACAAAAACACTCTCTGTCCCTCAAAGCATGTGTAGAGACAGACTCAAGCAGCTTTAAAGGCTTAATGAAGTCTTAATGTTCCACACACACACACACTAAAACCATGGCAACACTGTGTGCTCTGCCAAGAGTGAGGGTGTATGGCCGTGCTTCAGCAGGTGTGTGACCTAGATTGTGTTTGCGAGAGAGAGAAATGAAAGGACCGAGGGAGAGGGGAAAGTAGTTGTGTGTGTGTGTGTGTGTGTGTGTGTGTGTGATCACTGTAAAAGAGGCTTCCAGAGTTTGATCACGTGTGCGATTGCGATCCAGATTTTGATCTTGTGTTGAATGTGATGTGTGATGTTCATGTTTTGCCTACACTGTGGTGATCAAATGTCACCACAAGGGCAGTAAAACATGAAATCACCATTGTGGGAACCAGTCAACGGTTCTCATGAGAAAAATGGCTTTTTAAAACACTTATGAATGCTAGTTTCTGCCACAGAGTTACAAAAATAAAATGGTAACCTAATTCTCTAAAACTGTTACTCTATTTCTTTATAGCTCAAAATATTGACTTTTTCATGTAATTGTGACTTTATTTCTCTCAGCTGTAGCTTTATTTCTTGTAACTAAGACCTAAAGGGGTAGTTCACCCAAAAATTAAAATTCTGTCATCATTTACTCATCGTTACCCTCATGTTGTTCCAAACCTATATGGTTTTCTTTCTTCTGTGGAGCATATAAGATAATATTTTGAGAAATGTCAAAGCGTTCTTTAAAATGTCTTTTTATATGTTCCACAGAAGAAAGAAAGTCATACTGGTTTGGAAAATCTTACATCATGACTAAACAGTCATTTAGATGTTTATTTTAAAGTGCAAAGTAAACAAAATGTGTAAATAAAGCTCCATAAAAAATGTTACTTGCATTTTTGCAACTCTGTTGTAAGTGTGACCCATCGGGTCATCAAAAGTTCTACACACGTTTGCGGCCTTCACGCATACTCGTGAGGGGTATGTTAATATCAGAAAATATCAGCTCACTATAAAACGATAGAAGTCAATGGAAAGTGGTAGAAATGGTGTATGAATTATTGAACAGACATGGCCAAAAATGAGCTTTAATCAGTCTTTCTTTGTATTTTTTTGTGTTGTTTCTTTCAAGCGAAAATGCAAGTTCCTAATTTCATTGCGCTGTCAGTCATTCTGCAGTTGCACAGTCATTCCTCAGCATTGTTCTGCCTTCACATAATGATACAAGTTTTAACATAATGTTTTATTGCATTGCTGTAATGTATTATTAATGTCTGCCGAAGTGTGGGAATTGTGATGTTCAATAGCACAAGTAGAAATGCAGTGGGAAACCCAATGATGCAAATGCTGATTCTCCCAGTTCCAAATTCTAGTCTCTTGATAACTCTGTGCATTAATGAGCAGAACATATTTAGAGGAATAGTTCACCCTCAGGCCATCCAAGATGTAGATGAGTTTGTTTCTTCATAGGAACACATTTTTGAGAAAAAATTGCTCGGCAATGGATCCTCTGCAGTGAATGGGTGCCGTCAGAATGAGAGTCCAAACAGCTGATAAAAACATCACAATAATCCACAAGTAATCCACACCACTCCAGTCCATCATTAACAGGTTGTGAAGTGAAAAGTTCAAACAAATCCATTGTTAGGACGTTTTAACTTTTAAACCATCGTTTCTGGTTAAAATATGAGTCCATAATCCATAAGTATCAGGCCATAACTTGTCCATGCCCTTTTTCACATCAAAATCCACCAATTTATTTGTTAAGGATTATTTTGGACTGTTTTCACTTGTAAACGGGGTTATTTATTTTCACTGGCATCGATGGTTTTAATTAAAAATGTCTTGATGAATTTGTTTCTTACAAACTTGCAGCGGTCCCACTTTATATTAGGTGGCCTTAAAGGGGTCATATGATGCGATTTCAATTTTTCCTTTCTCTTTTGGAGTGTTACAAGCTCTTGGTGCATAAAGAAGATCTGTAAAGTTGCAAAGACTAAAGTCTCAAATCCAAAGAGATATTCTTTATAAAAGTTAAGAGTCACACCTACCTAAAACGGCTCGTTCTAACACGCCCCCGCATGTCTATGTCACTATGTGGGAAGATTTGCATAATGCCGCCCAAATGTTCACGCAAAGACAGAATTTATAATTACACTGTTGACCCATCCCTTACACCTAACCAACCCATACCACCAAACCTGTCCCAAACCTTAACCGTATCCCACCTCAATAGCAGCAAAAACTGTTTTCCAATACAATATGAACACAGTAAGTACACTGTACTTATTTTTTGATGTAAGTACATAGTTAAGGCCACCTAATATAAAGTGGGACCCATGCAGCTTTTTTTTATTGTGATGTTTTTACCAGCTGTTTGGACTCTTATTCTGACGGCACCCATTCACCGCAGAATCTATTGTGTTCTTGACACTCTTTATTATAAAAAAAAAACCTCATTCTCATATTTAAAATCCAAAAACTTTGTTTATATTCTCATAGAGATGGAGGAGAAAGTGTCAGAGAGGAGAGGATCGAGTAACAGAAGCAGCAGTCCAGCAAACACCAAAGATGATCCATAACTGACAATCTGCAAGTCTCCATGCTGAACTCAGGTTGGAAATCATGTCTAAATGCAGCCGTGGTGTTCAGTTCGCTATGTTGAATAGTCCTGTTCTATAAAACTTGTATGCACCGTATCATGTTCTGTCAGAACATTTAAAGACATTTGGTGGAAAGTGCAAATGAAATTTGAAGCACATACAGCTTAGTGCAAGCAACAAGTGTTACAAATACATTACATATTCTCTGTCAGGTTATAATGTCAGTAAAAAGCTTCAATGGTGCTAATATTGTGTCAAGCAAATTCTAGAATGAAATTGCATAATTTATTAGGATAGATGACATGCTTCTCGTTCTAAGCGGAGCTGTGAGACGCTGGGATTTAGGTCTCATTCCATTTTCTCAGTTTCTTGCAAAGTTTTTCTAACAAAAGTTTGGGAGGAACATGTTTATTTAATCCAGCCAATCACAATGCTAGAATAAGCAAACTGCTCAAACACTTTATGTACAGCGAGCAAAACACGTTTACAAGTTTTGGATCATATTAACATGTGAAATCCTGAAATTGAATATATTAAGAACACCTTGCACTAGTAACATAATGATGCAGTAAATATGAATATATCAACTCTAAATGCACACGAGTTTTCATAGGTTACAAAATGTAAATGATTCAAATGAATCATGGGGGGAAAATAATATTCTCACTGTTTAAAGGCTGAATGGCTAATGAGAATTGTTAGTAAGAGTTGTGCATTGCAGCGCCAATGTTAGAAATAGATATGTGGCCTCTTTAATGACAGATTATTTATTTTTCAATTGCTCAATAAATTATATTGTAAGGTTTCTCATGTTTATTTCTCTAGATTGTTACTTTTATTTTGCTAACAGTGTAAAAATAGAAACTTTGTGTATTACAACAATAACTTTTATTCATCCACTGCTCTTGTTTAAGGTACTTACAGTATTGTACATGAAAATGTATGGAAAATTTTGATGTTTCGGTCTCATTTCTGACACATGGTTCCACCGCCCACACTCACCCTAGTCTCATCTCAACAAACCAACTGTAATTCACTTGCCCTACCCTGCCATCATCATCATCGTCAATCTCACAGATGGGGAAGTGTTTGGGAAAAAGTTAAAAAAATGTAGTTATTGTTTCAGTTGCCTGTTTGGTGCCACTGGTGGCAAATTCACTCAATCAGTTAATCGCTAATCAATAAATTGATTTAATTTGAGTAATATGCTTGTAAAGGCCTATAATTAAAAGGATAACCAAAAATGAACCAAAGATCATGTCATTCAAAAACTGTGGGACTCTATATTTCTTTATTCTGTGAAACACAAAATAGGATATTTTGAAAGATACTTTGCAGCATTTTTGTCCATATGAAAAGAAAGTCAAAGGAGTTGTTTTGGACCATTGTGAAAAAAGATTCAAGTGTTTTGCAAAAAAAAATTCAATCATACAGGTTTGAACAACAGATTTTTGAGTGAACTATCCCTTTAGGCTAGCTTGTTCAAGAAACTGTGTTGTGTAAGAGCATGTCCTTGTGTACTGGAGTGCCTTGAAGGTTGCCTTTTTCAAGGCAACAAACCAGTTTTTTTTTTGTGAACACTAAAAAGTAACATTAAGTAGGATGTAAACAAGACTAAAGAGATTTGCCCGTGTCATGTAAAAATGTCTTAAAGGGATAGTTCACCCAAAAATGAAAATTCTGTCATTAATTACTCATTCTCATGTCGTTCTAAACCTGTAAGACCTTTGTTCATCTTCGGAACACAAATTAAGATATTTTTGAAGGAATCTGAGAGCTCTCTGACCCTCCCATAGACAGCAAGGATATTACCACGATCAACGCACAGAAACATAGCAAGGACATCAGTAAAATAATCCATGTGACATCAGGGGTTCAACCGTAATTTTACAAAGCTACGAGAATACTTTTTGTGCGCAAAAGAAAAAAAAAAACGACTTTATTCAACAATTCGTCTCCACCCTAGCCCCATTTTGGAGAGTATCCATTGAACGTAAATGGTGTATGCTGTTTTGTGTCAGCTGCGTCACGCGGATACGCTGTTTTCATTCAAATCAAAGCGGAAACGACGTAAACAGCATATCCGCGACAAATTGTTGAATAAAGTCGTTTATTTTTATTTTTTGTGCACAAAAAGTATTCTCGTAGCTTTGTAAAATTACGGTTGAACCCCTGATGTCACATGGACTATTCCTTACTACGTTTCTAGACCTTAATCTGGATTATTTTACCGATGTCCTTGCTATGTTTCTGTGCGTTGATCGTGTTAATATCCTTGCTGTCTATGGGAGGGTCAGAGAGCTCTCAGATTCCTTCAAAAATATCTTAATTTGTGTTCCGAAGATGAACAAAGGTCTTACGGGTTTGGAACGACATGAGGGTGAGCAATTAATGACAGAAATTTCATTTTTGGGTGAACTATCCCTTTAATCCGCCGATGCCTTGCTGTCTATTATCATAGCACTGGTGTTCATTTAAACATAACCACTGATAAACTAATGAGGCTTTACAGCATTCATGCTACCAGTTGGTATGATCCATTGATTACAGTGTAACATTTTCTAGTGTATTTACTATTTAATTTGCTAGACAGCACTATACTCATATCTTGTGTTTTATGGTAGTGAAAATTAAGCATTTGGGTAAAAACTTATTTTTTCTAAAAAAGAATGATATATACCATTTCTACTGGTACAAAACAGACACTTTTAGTGATGGAACCAAATAATTACAAGATCAAACTAGGCGATGAATCATAACATGATAAAATGAAACAACAAATACATGTGCATGCATAACATTTTTTGTTGTTCTTCTCACTTTATCATATTAAGTACTTGCAGTACAACGTTGTGTAATTTAATTTAATAAAAAAAAAAAAAATCACTGACCAAACCTCCAATAGTTTCAAAATCAAACATATGACAGTCCATTACTGGCATAAGTGTTCACTTATCATCTCATCTTCATTTTTTGATGAATTTGATTCCCAGCCTTGCTTTCCTTCAGGTCATGTGAGTAGTGAGGTGACGCAGAAACTCTCCGCGGGTGCTTGTGTGTCCAGGAAACACAGCGTGACAGAACTCACACACCTGCGACTGCAGCGTGACTCCAGACATGAACAGCCCTCCGGCTTGACTGACCAGCTCACTGTCCAGAAAGGAGGATGACCAGGGCCTCTGCGGGACAGAGAAACAGCCTTCTCACACATGTTCAGGAGTTTGCTTATATTGTGTAAGATGTGCAGGAGGTGTGATCGGAAGCAGGACTAGACACAACGAATGAAGTCTTTCAAGTTGGGAGCTTAAAGGAATCAACTCTAACTAAACACAGGTGTGATACGAACCCGCAGTCTTTGTGAAGTCTGGTTAGCATAATAATGTTGCTCAACTCTCCTCAGGTCATCCCAGGCACTGTTTTCTTCCGTCTTTACCGGATAGTGGAAAACTGCTTTATCGTGGTTGTCCTGTTTCTGATCTGGCATGTCCAGGTTAAGATGCAGTTTGTCTAGTCCTCTATCAATATGACTGAGATCATTACCAGCTGAAAAACAAACATACAGGATGCATAGCAGAAAACTTGATTTGACACTTGAGGTTGAATGACTCCGAATTGCAGACAAAAGTGAGAAAGTTTGATTTTGAATGGAAAAATTCTATTAGTGTTAAGGCCTACTATAAAGATAACTGGACCGACTATCTGCTTGCCACCAGTGTTGGGGAGTAACAGTTATGTAATTTAATTACAAAATAAATGTAACTGTAATCTGTTACAGTTACTGAGAAAAAATGTGTGATTAAATTAGTTACTTATGAAAATGTTAACGATTATAAAGGGGGTTACATCTGAATATTTTCACACACTCGCCGATTTGATTGATTCCAAAACTGCATCGAGTGCTCTAAAATGAGACACCAATGTTTCTGGAGTTTAGGACAAAGAATAGGGCACCTGTCTATTTGATAACTGTTTTATTTCCTATTTGGGTTTATGTATATGCTTTATTTTTTAAATTAACTGTTTTTTATTCTTTTCATGGCATGCCAGTGTTTCCTGTCATAGCTATGCAAAGAAAACAGAATCATAGCCATTAAACTATGTTTTGTTACCATTTTAAATCTGTTTAACCTCAGCACGATCTAAAAGTTAAAAAAAGGAGGTGCTAAAGTCTGATTTTGTGGTGGCTGTGCTTTAAAATTAAATTATTATAATCTTTATTTAAGTGATGAAGGATTCTGAAAGTCTGACAGTAATCAGTATCGAGTACTACTGTAAGGTTAACCCTGCCTGCTTTAAATGTTTGAAAATGATTAACAGTTTAGAAAAAAGTAAGAAAAAAATTAGAAATTTACATTTTGAAAAGTAATCAGTTACATTACGTTAATAAAGTAATTGAAATAGTTACACTACTTATTACATTTTAAATAGGGTAACTTATAATCTGTAACTTATTGCTTTTAAAAGTAACCTTCCCAACACTGCGTGCCACTGGTGTACCGATGGAGGCCCAGCAAGCTGCAAAAAATTCTGGCTGACCGACAGGTCATTGTTGGCTGGGCTATAACGATAACTATATTAGCATCCATACCTTTGCACAATAACATTGTTTATTATAAGCACACACTGCAGTTCTGCTGTCTTTAAATGCTTGAGCTAAGCGGGATGGATTCTGATTGGCTGTCAACTTTTTTATTGCTTATAAACTGGAAACAAAATCATTCTGGAAGTTATTCCGACGATATTGTTCCTCTGTGCTGTTATTGCTATACTTGTAATGTGGAATTTGAAAACTATATCCACCTTTTATTCTTAAACGTGGAAGTAAGCCTATGGGCGAGACTTCTGGTTCGTTAGCCGCTACAGGGAAATAACGAGACGAATAACGACGTGCAGTAAACTGTAAAACTGTACAAACCAGTGTGTTCATAATTAAGATAATACACTAAAATAATATGGTAAGACACACCAATTTGCAGTATCAAGCAGCAAAACCAGTGGTTTTGTACAGCTAAAAATAGCTGGAAGCAAATGAGACCGGAAGCAAGACCCGTAGAATTTTTACGTGAGGAAGAAGGTGGATAGTTATAGTTATCGTCCTTGGTGTAAATGGGCCTTCAGTCAATGGGAGAATTTCTAAGTGAACATTTCAACAGACACAGGGAGAATACTCTACTTTGAGAGCCCAGTATGTGTGGTCCATTGGGATCTCTTAGAGGTTCTTGCTCATGGTGTTCTGCAGCATGGGCTCGGTGTCCTGACTTTTCCTCTGTGCACTGACACGGCTTTTCAAAGTTCCTAGTTGGAGCCGTGGCCAAACCTGAAAGTGAACATTAATATATCACATATCATAGTGTATACAATCATGTGACGTTAATAATGACGTAATTAGTAGTATTTTATTTGCAAGATTCTTCTGACCTTGTTGTCGTTGTATTGTGTCAGAGAGATGTTGTATTATTGCTGCTTGTTTTAAGCAGAGTGACTGGAGACGGACAAACTCCTGGTACAGTGCTGCATACGCCTCCTCCATCTAAGAGCGGTTATCAGTGGAGTAAATGAAAAATAAAACTTACTTAAAAGTCTTTGAGCTTGCAGTCTTGAAGACTTCTGTACAGGGAGATAAAAAATATATATAGAAATGAGGAAAACTATTCACTAAAAAAAAAATAGAGAAAGAAATTTTCATAATTATGAGCAAGAAAAAGTACAAAATTAAATTTCATTGATTAGTGTGGTTAAGCTTACTCAGTGAAACCTGCCATTCAAAAGCCTATTATTATATATACGCATTGGTACTCGCCATGGAACAAAAGAAAAAAATACTTGAGAAAGAGGGAGTAAACAGAAATATACAAAATATAGCTTAAACATGCAGATTGCAGGTTTCTGGGTGTCACATAAATATTTCTGTTTATTTTACCATCAAGAAATATAGGGGAGACCAGGTTGGTTGTAACTGTAAAATAACCTTCTGAATGATTACCCACTTGATTTGACATGAATGAATCACAACTTGTCAGGTGAGAACAACATTTCAATCTTTATTTTTTCTTTTACTGTTGCATTTTCAGAGGTGGCGATTTTCCTCAAAAGGGTCTGGCTGCAGCTGGCGCTTGCACTCTCAGACGTGCATTCTCAGGCTTGCACTCTCAGACACTTGCACTTCCGCTAGCGACGTCACTTGCAGTCTTTATTATTTTTTATTTTGTTCTATTTGTTGATTACTAATAACTATATATCGAATTTGATCTTTTAATTGCACTTAATGTATTTTAATACATTATGCCATATTAAGTGTTTATGTTTCAGGAGGAAAACGCGTAACGAGAGACTTTGTGCAATGCGTTCATATTCTGCTGTTCTGTGGCCACGGATTTGCGGGTCTTGTCTTTTTCTTGCAGGACCCTGTATGTTATAGTATACAATTAGTTTTAATCGTTTAATCACCACCACAGCATCTTGTCTCCATTAGCAACACGCACGATTTGTGTCGATTGCAAGTGACGTCGCAGGTAGCGGAGAGTGCAAGTGGCGATTGCAAGTGACTTCGTAATTTAGTTTCATCCAGTTTAAGCTAGGAACTGTATGTTGTAGCATGGTGCCATGTAAAAAAAAAAAAAAAAAAAAAAAAGTTTAGTTTTTCCCCCTGCTGTACCGAAATCATACCGAACCGTGACGCTAAAACCGAGGTACGTACCGAACCGTCATATTTGTGTACCGTTACACCCCTAATATATATGTATGTATGTGTGTGTGGTTGTACATACAAACTACATATGTAGATATACTACATATGTTTATTTTGGTGTGTGGCTTAGTGTTATGTTAGAATCATTATTATACTCTTATACCTTTTGTTCTTTAATATTTTGAATTGTTTTTAGCTTTATTTTTTGTTTTTCTTTTAAATGTTAAGTTTTGAAAGTTTGTTGTATGCATTTGTCATTTTTATTTAATCTCTTTATTTTTAAAATGTGTATAGGTAGTATTTATAAAGTTTTAGCTTTTAGTTTTGGATCTGTTTTTAGTTGTTTTAATACTACAATTGATTGCTTCTGTTGTCCTCATTTGTAAGTCGCTTTGTATAAAAGCCTCTAATAAATGACTAAATAAATAAATAAAATAAATAATAATTAAATCCCCACCACAGCATCTTGTCTCCATTGGCAACACGCACGATTTGTGTCATTGCAAGTGATGTCACAGGTATCGGAGAGTGCAAGAGTGCAAGTGGCGATTGCAAGTGACTTCGTAATTTAGTTTCTTTTTTCTTGTCTTCACCACCTGGCTATTGTTGTAAAACGTTGAGCGATTCAAACAAAAAGTAATCAATAAATAGAACAAAATAAAAACAAATAAAAGACTGCAAGTGACGTAGCTAGCGGAAGTGCAAGTGTCTGAGAGTGCAAGCCTGAGAATGCACGTCTGAGAGTGCAAGCGCCAGCTGCAGCCAGACCCTTCTCATTTTCCTTGCTGGACTATTTCAGTGGACCGATAACGTTAGATAGCTAGCTTGCATTGGAACACTTCTATCTATTAAAATCTGTCGCGCAGTGTGTTCCTCCGCAACAATACTTAAACCACAGGTGTCGACCGAAACCACAAGTTACACAGTAGCCTTTGTTTGTACCACTAGATATTCAAGACAAATATATAGGCTAGGAAATAACTCCGCGTACGTCCTCGGAAATAGATTAAATATCAATATCACTATAATATCAATACTGACAAACATGTTATTTTCTCCTAGAAACATTAAGCTTCTGTCGCTCTGTACTGTCATCGCAATAGGTTTCTACAGTGCATTGCGGTGGCCACAGAATGAAAGCAGAAAGAGGAAGAACTTATAGCGGTCTATATAATATACATGCTTACTATATCCAAATATCCGTGATCAACCCGGTACAACTGAAGATATATTTTACGCCTGCCACTCTACTGTCTCGGATGATGATGCCGAATATGCTCTCCGGCGAAAAATGTACTAAAACAAGCAAACAGTATGTGTCAGGAAATCAAAAACAGGAACTCAAACAGGAACCTCCTCCTGGCCCTGGGTCTTTTTTTAAAGTGACCCAGCACAGAAACAGAGCATAGCTTTTATCACGTCTGCAACTCAAGGGTCCACACTTGAGGCGTTACGCTTGCGTAAATAAGGTGGTGTAGGCTAGTTTTACGTCGTAGCGTGGAGCGAAATAGTGTCTAAAATACTTATTACAGTGTTTTTATATTATTTAAAGTATAGTGTGCAATACTTGTATTTAATTTAATATAATTGTATTAATACAAGAAACTATTGATCACAAGTCCAGCAGGCCTATCTGACTATTTGGCATAGCCTACTGTATGTTTTTGTGTCTCCTCTCCATTTTCACGAATGACAGCGTGATGAAAAGTTATTGATATCGAATTAATAGGTAGGCCTACCTGCCTTTCATTAATTTATTTGTTCACACAGTTATCATTTCTGAAATAACTTTCTGCAGAAATGCTAAGTGCAGAAACTTCGTTATCAAGAGAAACCCACAGAAAACGATAGGGTGCACTATTTTACAGGTGCAAGATGTAGTAGCCTACTCAGTAGGCTAAACTAGTTGTTAAAGGTCCCATATTGTCAAAACTGAAATTTCCTGGCTTTTTTCAGGATAACTGAGGTCTAGGGGGCTATTTAACTACCATATAAGTTTCAAAACAGTCAGTCCACAGTAAAATGCACACAACCTGCATAAAGTAGCTGTGATTTTTCGCGAACCGTTGTGACTTCCGTAAAAAGTTGATGTCAGAACTACAGTCACCGCCTTCAGTCACCACCCAGAGCACCGCCCACCGTCCCACTC
This sequence comes from Sinocyclocheilus anshuiensis, assembly GCF_001515605.1. Lineage (NCBI taxonomy): Eukaryota > Metazoa > Chordata > Actinopteri > Cypriniformes > Cyprinidae > Sinocyclocheilus > Sinocyclocheilus anshuiensis. Next base: position 450,856 of record NW_015538093.1, read on the forward strand.
TCCTTTTGCCAAACCCCCAGACAACATCGCGTCCATGCCATTGCTGACTTAGCAACAACTACACGGAAACATGTCGAAAAGGTTAACTTTAACCACAAAACCAGATCGGCCGACCTGTAAGGTTACACTCTCACTCAAAGGATGGACGATCTGACAGGATTGTTACTATGAGGTGGATCACATCTAACATGTATAGTAAAGACAAACTCACCGTGTCTATCTAGTCATGATGAAGATGTATACACATTGCAATTTCAGCAGG
>NW_015538093.1:452008-454905 GCF_001515605.1 Sinocyclocheilus anshuiensis
AAATTTCTAATTTGAGGCTGTATTACGTCGATTCTGGCACCCAACATCACAGCAAGATGATATTTTAAGCTCCTTATGTAGCCGAATCTGCGCTGGTTTGAATGGGCCGCCTCCAGTTTCCTCTTTGTTTTGCTGCCTCCAGGTAGCGCTGTGACGTAGCTGACCCTAGTTACCTGTGGTTGGCCTGGCCGTGCGTCACTCAGAAAACAACAGGCCAATCAGAAGAGAGGCTCATGAATATTAACTAGACAGACCAAAATCGACTGGTTCTCAGCAGAGCTCCTGAGAGAGGAGCTGTAAAAATATATTGAGATGGTTTTTGGTACTTATACCGCAAATATATATTCTTAAGGACATCAAGACTTAAAATAAAACTCCAGAAAGGTGTAAAATATGTGACCTTTAAGCTCAACATTTTGCAATATTTTTATACACACAAACCAAGAATGAAATGAAAATTCACCTTACATATTTAATAAAAGCATGTTGTAGATCTTGTTGTGAACAATTCATTTGGGCATAGGTGTAACCCCTCTCTCCCGGGTCCTCACTGCCACACCTCGTTCTCGCGTCGAGTGGGTCTCGAACCCAGGTCTCCGGCAAGTTCCTTGCGCACTAACAAGGAGGCTAAAGACAGTGCATCTCTTAAGATCAGGGGAGTGAGGTTTACCTGCACAGCACCTACTCGCTGGCCTCTGCCACATAGGCTATATGTAATTAAAAAAATGTTTTTACCTCATAATGTTTAATCAAAATGTCAAAACTGGACCTTCTAGTAAAAACAACAGACTTATCTCTGGTGACGTATGCAGGACTTCTCCAGTCATTTAATCTGCTTAAACCTTGCTTCTACAAGCTTGCCTTCATCTGCCTCCACTTTGAGTCGATGTCCACATCTCAGCAAAAGTCAGACCCTATAGGGCTGAGAGTTTATCTGTGGAAGAGTTGCCTTTTCCTCATCATTCAGTACAATTTCGGGGCGTGGATCTGGATTCCAGATCAATTAGACCTGTTCTTGCAGTGGAGAAGAGTTCGATCAACATCATCTGTATTTAGATGAGCTATTCACTCAATACTCAGCATGGGCTGATATGCTTTCCCTGTCCCTCCCCATCTTTGGGCTGCTCTTAATTTGTGTTTCAAAGGTTAACCAAAGTCTTGTTAAGGTTTAGAACAACATGATGGCAAATACAAAATGACGACAGAATTTTCATTTTTGGGTGAACTACTCCTGTAAGAGTTTTGTTGTGGCTATATCATACAACTAGAACCGTTTGCCAATTGTTTTTATACACTTTTAGCAGCATTCCTTAGGACAACCATGTTACAGGCCAAACCGTGCCTTCTAACACAAGCTCTAGAACAGCTTGTCGCAAACCACATCTGTCAGCATTTTGCACCTGATGTTGATTTCTCTCAGATTTCGCTTTCTCTATTATGGCAATATGTTTTAAAGACAGTCATTTGTTCATTCTTTTTGATGCCTGTCAGAAGTGGGCATGCTTGTCTGGGACACTGGGTAGCAGACACCATTGCCTATAAATACAGTACCGTTCGGCAGGGGTGTAAAACACTTGAGTAATTTTACTTGATTACTCTACTTAAGTATTATTTTTGGGGATTTGTACTTTTTTCAAGAACAATTTAAACTGACTACTTGTACTTTTACTTTATTACATTTTTTAAGAAAAAAACAGTACTTTTTACTCCTTACAATTTGATTTAATCTTGAAAAGTACATTACATTTTTATTTTATCTTATGCACAATAAATATGGTAAACGGAAGCTCAAATGTGTGCTTGACGTGAAAACCGATGAACACTGTTTCTACGCATCAAGCACACACATTTCTACTTCGGTTATGACTTTCATCAGGTAAATTTTTGGCTTCAAAAGTTCACCATTAAATCTGAGGAAGCATATTGAGGTAACAAAGTTGTGTTTTCTCCCCCCAAAAAGTTTATTTGTTATTCTTTCTGTTTTGATAGAGCCATTGGCTGTGTAATATATTTGCTGAATGCACAAGATTGAGTGCCAATAAAATCAGTGATGAGAATTTAAATACAATTAATATTTTTGTGGGAATTATTATTTTTTTAATTAAATGTTACAAATCTCCAAAAAAGTGTTTAAATGAACATTGTATGTTAAATTAATTGTAATTTATATTTAGTGATGTTCTTACCAGGTAGTGGACGAGTTGTATTAATAATCATTATACTGTATGACACATTGAGTAGCAATTAGGACTGTCAATGTATATTTTTTTAATCTTAATAATTACATGATTTGCTCATTTATTAATCTAATTAGTCGCAAATAAAGATTTATCGATATTTGCTGAGAAAAAACTCTAAATGCCCCGAATAAACAATTACATTTTAGTTACCGTTTTAGACAGTGATGTTGAATAGACAACACAAAAAAGAGGCCTTTCAAAATGTTAATGTTGTATGTTTAAATTCTATGACTCTCCTCATTAATTCAACACATTATTGTATTCTGTTTGTTCTTCAGATGAACACAAGCAAAGATTTTTAGTCCATATAATGCAAGGGGACAGGGCCACTTCAGAAACCACACAAAGTCAAATATTAGTATTTGTATTCTTTTGTATTTATCGCTTCACTTAAGAAGACATTGATTCATTAACAGGTGTTGTATGAGTTACTGTCATATTAATTTTTGGACGTTCCATACACTTGCATTATATGAAGAGAGATGATTTTTTTCTAAAACTCTTAGTTTGTGTTCATCTATGATGAAAGTCATATGGGATGGCATGAGGGTGGAAAAGATAGAGTTTCCTTTTAATCCTTTTCCCTTTATTTATTTATTTGTGTGTGTGTGTGTGTGTGTGTGTGTGTGTGTGTGTGTGTGTGTGTTCTCGCGTGTG
>NW_015538093.1:454915-472476 GCF_001515605.1 Sinocyclocheilus anshuiensis
TTTTGTGTGTGTGTGTGTGTGTGTGTGTGTGTGTGTGTGTGTGTGTGTGTGTGTTCTGCTGTGCTGCATTTTAATTGTTGTTGTTGCACTAGATATATGCACTGTTAGAATCACTGTAGATTTAGCAGCACACTACTGTAAAAACCTACAGTACAATACCACATTTATCCATTACAGTAAAATACTGTAATTTACATTGCATTCTGGGTAATTTTGACTTGGCGGAAATATTTTACAGTATATTTTAGTATTGTTGTAACCTTGCTGTATAGCCTGACTGTAACACACCGGGCAATAATACAGGATTGCTGTAAATAGTGCGCCACCTGACGTACATGATTTGTAGTGTGGTATGAAACCACAAGTTTAGCCAGCAAATGTTATAATCATGTGTTTGACCTGTGCCATTGCATTTTGTTTCGTTTTCTCCTTTTGACCAAACTTATGTCTGTTAGAAAAAAAGCACTTCTATTTTTTATTATTTGAGTACAATTTAAAGTTGTACTTTTTTACTTTTACACAAGTATGTTTTTGGCCATTTCGTGATGTTGCCCACATGTCATGCCTCTTTCTGAAATATGTGCAACATCCACATTTTACTGGCTAAATATGGCCTCTGTTCCTCCTGTGTGACTTGGATGTTTTTGTCTTTTGCTATCTTTACTCTGTCTTGTGTGGTCTACAGCATTGAATGCTGGTTACTGATGTAACCATGGTTCCTTGAGGCTATTTTGCCTATTTTGGGCCCCTTAAACAGCATATTGACTTGGGCCACCCTGGGTAGAAATCTGGTCATATAAATGCATATATATAAATGGTCTGTCAGATCATAATATGGTATTAACAGCAAGGAAATTAACTTAACAACGATTACAGCAGTTCAAAAATCAGAGACCCAAGAGACTTAAGTTTGGGATACCAAAATCAAGAGTAAGTCAGTTTGAATTGGAAATGAGCAATGCTGATTGGGGTAATATTTTACATTTAAATGAAGTGAATCAATGTTGCACCTCTCTAACGGAAAATTTGACTATTTTGTTAAATAAGTATCATACCTCTCAGAAAAGTTTAAGAAAAAGAATATGTTCACCTTGGCTGAACAGTGACATTCGTAAAAGAAGAGACAAGGTGCTAAAAACCGCTTTATCTTCTAAAGTAAATGCAGATAATTTAATCTACAAAGGTTTGAGAAATAAAGTAGTACAAGAATTATGGAAGTCAAAATTCATATTATCATATTATACACAACTACACTGAACAAAATTATAAACGCAACACTTTTGTTTTTGCCCCCATTTGTCATGAGCTGAACTCAAAGATCTAAGACTTTTTCTATGTACACTGACTGCAGGAATGTCCACCAGAGCTGTTGCCCGTGAATTGAATGTTCATTTCTCTACCATAAGCCGTCTCCAAAGGCGTTTCAGAGAATTTGGCAGTACATCCAACTGGCCTCACAGCCACAGACCACGTGTAACCACACCAGCCCAGGACCTCCACATCCAGCATCTTCACCTCCAAGATCGTCTGAGACCAGCCACCCGGACAGCTGCTGCAACAATCGGTTTGCATAACCACAGAATTTCTGCACAAACTGTCAGAAACCGTCTCAGGGAAGCTCATCTGAATGCTCATTGTCCTCATCGGGGTCTCGACCTGACTGCAGTTCGTCGTCGTAACCGACTTGAGTGGGCAAATGCTCACATTTGATGGCGTCTGGCACTTTGGAGAGGTGTTCTCTTCACGGATGAAACCTGGTTTTCACTGTACAGGGCAGATGGCAGACAGCGTGTATGGCGTCGTGTGGGTGAGCGGTTTGCTGATGTCAACATTGTGGATCAAGTGGCCTATGGTGGCGGTGGGGTTATGGTATGGGCAGGCGTATGTTATGGACAACGAACACAGGTGCATTTTTTTGATGGCTTTAGAGTGGCCTTTTATTATGGCCAGCCTAAGGCACACCTGTGCAATAATCATGCTGTCTAATCAGCATCTTGATATGCCACACCTGTGAGGTGGATGGATTATCTCGGCAAAGGAGAAGTGCTCACTAACACAGATTTAGACAGATTTGTGAACAATATTTGAGAGAAATCGGCCTTTTGTGTACATAGAAAAAGTCTTAGATCTTTGAGTTCAGCTCATGAAAAATGGGGGCAAAAACAAAAGTGTTGCGTTTATAATTTTGTTCAGCGTAATAGAGAGTGCTAGAGGACAAAGTACAGTTTTATGGAAACAACTAAATAATGTAACAAATAAGACTCATAATCAACAAGTAGTTAAAGGGTTATATTTAAATGGTAAAGTAATAAATGATTAAGCTACTTTGGCACATGAGTTTAATGCATATTTTATTCATTCAGTAGATGAATTAGCTCAAAATTTTAAATTAACAGCATTAGAAAATAGGGTGGAGGTGGAGGCATTAAATTTATTTTGTATTAAGGAGATTGATGAAAATAAAATAACTGAAATTATAAAAATTTTACCAAATTCAACGGCAAAGGACATTTTTAATTTAGATATTAATTTGATTAAAAAAATATAGCTCCTTGATAATACCTCCGTTAACCCATTTGGTAAATTGATCAATTAGGGAATGTATTTTTCCAGAAATTTGGAAAAAGTCTGTAGTTACACCATTTTATAAATCAGGAGATCTTAACATGATTTCAAATATTCGTCCAATGTCAATTTTATTGGTTATGTCTAAGTTTTTAGAGAAAGTTGTGGCTGAACAATTAATAAATTATTTAGAATGTAATAATCTCCTTCATCAACATCAATTTTGTTTTAGACCACAGCATTGCACAGAAACGGCTATTTGTCTTTTTTTTTTTTTAGAAAAGGCTCAATCTTCTTTGGATCAGGGGCATGTAATGAGTGCTGATGTAATGGGTATTGATCTAAAAAAAAAGCCTTTGACACACTTAACCATGCTATTTTGCTAAACTAAGTTCATTTAATTTTAGTAAACAATCAACTGAATGGTTTACCTCTTATCTAAAGCAAAGGGAGCAGTGTGTAAAAATACAAGAGGATACAAAATCAGTGTTTATGAGAAACAAGATGGGTTTACCTCAAGGCTCAATTTTAGGTCCAATGCTTTTTAGTTTGTTTATAAATGATCTGCCATGTAGTTGTCCAGATGTTGAGTGTCAGCTTTATGCTGATGATACAGTAATATATACATCTGCTAAGTAATCAGCTAAGGTTGTGGCACTTTTAAATTAGCAAATGGAAAAGATATCCAGATGGCTCCAGGAAAATAATCTCACATTAGTATTTTATGTGTTTTTCTAATAGAAAGAAACCAGAAAAAAAAAAAAATTAGGGTACTTAACAAAAAAATAGAGGAAGTAAATGAAGTTTGTATTTTAGGAGTAGTTCTAGATTCACAACTTAAATTTGACAAACATATAAAAAGGCTTTGTTAAGATTAATTTAAATTGTTTTAAACTCATTAGGCATTACGTTATGACTGAGGCAGCTTCATCTGTTCCTGCATACAATGATTTTGTCCTGTATCTCATATTGTATTACAGTTTGGTCTCAAACTATTGATTCTTTAATTAGAAAAATTGAGATGCTGTATAATCAGGCTTGAAAAATAATGGTTAAAAAGCCAAATCAATGGCATCATTGTCGTATTTTAAAGAAATGGCATATGCTTAATTTTACGAAATTTAAAAATGTTTCATATGTGAAATAGATTTTTTAAATGTTTGCATAATAAGGCACTTTCTGTTTTATGTAATTTGGTAAAGAGATAGGATGATACAGGCCGAACTACTAGGAGCACAGAGGTTGGAAACTGTAGGATTTGGTTTTGTAGAACATCACAAGGGCAAAGAGCATTCTCTGTAAAGGGATCCCAACTTTGGAATATGTTGCCAAATGAGTTTAAAGTGATACATGATATAAAGTCTTTTACATTGACGGTTAAGCGTTGGCTCAAAATAAACCAGACCTGTACGCATATTTAAATTTTCATATGCTTCCTTAGTTATTTATTAGGATTGGAAGAGTCTATAAAACTTGGGCATATGTTTGTTCTGTATTCTGTTTGTAATGTGTGAGGATTTTATATGAAGGGTTTGTTACATTAGTTTTGGTACAGAGTTATTTTATTATAATCATTTTGGTTATTTATACATGTAATGATTTATTTTATTTTTTTTGAAAGAAAGGGACACGAGATGCAAATTAGCACCTGCTATAATCTCTATGTGCAGTGCATTTTTCCAGTCTTTGACTGGACTCATGTTTATTGTATTGTCCCTATCCAAATAAACGTATAAATAAATAAAAATCACTGCTGGAGAACTGCAGGTGTTAGTTGGGTCTTGGGGTCAGAAAGTCTCCGAAACTACAATCAGGTGGCACCTACATAACCACAACTTATTTGGGAGGTTTGGAATGAAAAGTCTTCACTAAGATAAAAAAAAAAAAAAAACTCAATTGCCTACAGTTACATTACTGTAATCTTCATTGGGACTGAGTGCTATAGACCAGAAGATCCAGTTGTATGCAATCCCATTGTATTATTTATTGTGTGTTTCGCCTTTACACATAGCTCTGCTGTCACCCGAGTTCGAGTGCTACATCCCAAATGCAAGTGATCCAAGAATTGAAAAGGAATTTGCAAACGTGCCCCTCGAATCATCCATGCCAGTGCATAAACAGCATCAGCTCATTGAGATTGCAAATGAGGGCGGGTTGAAAAGTATGTTTCAGACATCCTCCCTTGCAGGCTTCTGCAAACAAAGACGGAATATTCCAGAGATAGCTACTAAGGCTCTACAATGTTTACTTCATTTTCCAACTTCAGACATTCGCGAAGTGGGTTTTTCTGCGCTCACAGCCACTAAAACAAAGTTAGAGAGCAGATTGGAGATCTGCAACACGCTTCGAGTCTCACTGTCACCCATCCTGGTTGGTACCGTATTATTGCAGGGAAACAAGCCCAGTGCTTCCAATGATTATTATGGTGAGTTGTAATGTTTTGTTTTAGTTTGTTGTTGCATGCAGTGATATAGATATATAATTTGATGATTTCTTGTCAATTAAATTTTGTTCAGAATCCCCCACCCCCCTCCCCACCGGTCCATACGACAAAAAAGGTTGGAGACCCCTGCTATAGACCAAAACAGAGCCTTTTGGAAACAAACACCAGAAGTGGGTTTGGCACAGGCCGAAATATAACCATGCAATATCTGCTGTGAAGTATGTTGGCGAATATTCCAACAGGAGGACTATGATCCAAAGCACACCACATTCACTGACCACAGAATGAAGGTTTTGCCATGGCCACCCCAGTCCCCTGACCGAAACCCGGAAGAAAACTTCAAATATTCGTCCAATGTCAATTTTATTGGTTATGTCTAAGTTTTTAGAGAAAGTTGTGGCTGAACAATTAATAAATTATTTAGAATGTAATAATCTCCTTCATCAACATCAATTTTGTTTTAGACCACAGCATTGCACAGAAACGGCTATTTGTCTTTTTTTTTTTTTAGAAAAGGCTCAATCTTCTTTGGATCAGGGGCATGTAATGAGTGCTGATGTAATGGGTATTGATCTAAAAAAAAAGCCTTTGACACACTTAACCATGCTATTTTGCTAAACTAAGTTCATTTAATTTTAGTAAACAATCAACTGAATGGTTTACCTCTTATCTAAAGCAAAGGGAGCAGTGTGTAAAAATACAAGAGGATACAAAATCAGTGTTTATGAGAAACAAGATGGGTTTACCTCAAGGCTCAATTTTAGGTCCAATGCTTTTAGTTTGTTTATAAATGATCTGCCATGTAGTTGTCCAGATGTTGAGTGTCAGCTTTATGCTGATGATACAGTAATATATACATCTGCTAAGTAATCAGCTAAGGTTGTGGCACTTTTAAATTAGCAAATGGAAAAGATATCCAGATGGCTCCAGGAAAATAATCTCACATTAGTATTTTATGTGTTTTTCTAATAGAAAGAAACCAGAAAAAAAAAAAAATTAGGGTACTTAACAAAAAAATAGAGGAAGTAAATGAAGTTTGTATTTTAGGAGTAGTTCTAGATTCACAACTTAAATTTGACAAACATATAAAAAGGCTTTGTTAAGATTAATTTAAATTGTTTTAAACTCATTAGGCATTACGTTATGACTGAGGCAGCTTCATCTGTTCCTGCATACAATGATTTTGTCCTGTATCTCATATTGTATTACAGTTTGGTCTCAAACTATTGATTCTTTAATTAGAAAAATTGAGATGCTGTATAATCAGGCTTGAAAAATAATGGTTAAAAAGCCAAATCAATGGCATCATTGTCGTATTTTAAAGAAATGGCATATGCTTAATTTTACGAAATTTAAAAATGTTTCATATGTGAAATAGATTTTTTAAATGTTTGCATAATAAGGCACTTTCTGTTTTATGTAATTTGGTAAAGAGATAGGATGATACAGGCCGAACTACTAGGAGCACAGAGGTTGGAAACTGTAGGATTTGGTTTTGTAGAACATCACAAGGGCAAAGAGCATTCTCTGTAAAGGGATCCCAACTTTGGAATATGTTGCCAAATGAGTTTAAAGTGATACATGATATAAAGTCTTTTACGTTGATGGTTAAGCGCTGGCTTAAAATAAACCAGACCTGTACGCATATTTAAATTTTCGTATGGCTCCTTACTAGTTATTTATTAGGATTGGAAGAGTCTGTAAAACTAGGTGCATGTGTTTGTTCTGTATTCTGTTTGTAATGTGTGAGGATTTTATATGAAGGGTTTGTTACATTAGTTTTGGTACAGAGTTATTTTATTATAATCATTTTGGTTATTTATACATGTAATGATTTATTTTATTTTTTTTGAAAGAAAGGGACACGAGATGCAAATTAGCACCTGCTATAATCTCTATGTGCAGTGCATTTTTCCAGTCTTTGACTGGACTCATGTTTATTGTATTGTCCCTATCCAAATAAACGTATAAATAAATAAAAATCACTGCTGGAGAACTGCAGGTGTTAGTTGGGTCTTGGGGTCAGAAAGTCTCCGAAACTACAATCAGGTGGCACCTACATAACCACAACTTATTTGGGAGGTTTGGAATGAAAAGTCTTCACTAAGATAAAAAAAAAAAAAAACTCAATTGCCTACAGTTACATTACTGTAATCTTCATTGGGACTGAGTGCTATAGACCAGAAGATCCAGTTGTATGCAATCCCATTGTATTATTTATTGTGTGTTTCGCCTTTACACATAGCTCTGCTGTCACCCGAGTTCGAGTGCTACATCCCAAATGCAAGTGATCCAAGAATTGAAAAGGAATTTGCAAACGTGCCCCTCGAATCATCCATGCCAGTGCATAAACAGCATCAGCTCATTGAGATTGCAAATGAGGGCGGGTTGAAAAGTATGTTTCAGACATCCTCCCTTGCAGGCTTCTGCAAACAAAGACGGAATATTCCAGAGATAGCTACTAAGGCTCTAAAATGTTTACTTCATTTTCCAACTTCAGACATTCGCGAAGTGGGTTTTTCTGCGCTCACAGCCACTAAAACAAAGTTAGAGAGCAGATTGGAGATCTGCAACACGCTTCGAGTCTCACTGTCACCCATCCTGGTTGGTACCGTATTATTGCAGGGAAACAAGCCCAGTGCTTCCAATGATTATTATGGTGAGTTGTAATGTTTTGTTTTAGTTTGTTGTTGCATGCAGTGATATAGATATATAATTTGATGATTTCTTGTCAATTAAATTTTGTTCAGAATCCCCCACCCCCCTCCCCACCGGTCCATACGACAAAAAAGGTTGGAGACCCCTGCTATAGACCAAAACAGAGCCTTTTGGAAACAAACACCAGAAGTGGGTTTGGCACAGGCCGAAATATAACCATGCAATATCTGCTGTGAAGTATGTTGGCGAATATTCCAACAGGAGGACTATGATCCAAAGCACACCACATTCACTGACCACAGAATGAAGGTTTTGCCATGGCCACCCCAGTCCCCTGACCGAAACCCGGAAGAAAACCTGTAGGAACGACAAGCTGCAAAGGAGAGTCTATAAACATGGACCACAGAATCTGAAGGATCTGGAGAGATTGTCTAAGGAGAAGTGCTGTCAGATATCCTTGCTATAAGTTTTACCGGCTTATTAGTTAAATATTACAGGAGAAACCTCAGCTCTTATCTTGACAAAGGGATGTTGCATTAAATTGAGGCTGCCAATAACTGTGGCACACACACACACATATGAGAAAAAAAATACGATTACTTAAAGGTCAGAGTGTCTTTTTCAGAGTGTTTTGGTCATATTTATCATGGGTCCCACTATTTGTAAAGGGCGCACGTGTATTTCGCGTCACTGCTTCACACTCCAGTTCGGCTGGTGGCGGTAATGCACCAAAGACAGCCATCACATCTCAAGAAGAAAAACCAGGATCTCAGGCGGCAGATCTCAGGTCAGCTCCTAAGCTACAATTATCCCTGTGTGCACGTCATCAGTTCAAGAACGCGTGTGTGCGGTGCATTTAAAGCAAACGGTTTGTAAGTTCACGCGCTGCCTTAAAATATGCATGCGATTCAGTTCGATGAATGAATACATTAACACATTGCATGATTTTATTGCTTGATTGTATTTCGTGAAAGGTAAGTCCGGCCATTCTGTGTCTTATCCCAGCTATCGAAGGCTGCAATAAAATAAAATTGTATGCAGTAACCTTACGTTTTATTTGGTTTTGTAGGTGGGGATGGAAAAACATTTTTACATTGTTATCGTATGTGCATTGATGTCTTTGCACCTACTGTTAGTCCAAGGAGCCAGACAGGGTCAAGACATAAAATGTGGAGGTATTTCAACTTTTTTCAAACCTTTTATAATTTACTGTGCACATATATTTTTATACCTAGACTGGCATTGTGGGTCAGTTGTCGTGCATGACAAAGAAACATCAGGAATGTTACACACCTTCATAAATGCATCTTCAAACTGTTTTAATAAATCTTTGTGATGAAGGAGTACTTCTGAATTGCATCATGCACATGTTTTTTTCCCCTAGCATGCAGGGCATTAGTTGATGAAATGGAATGGGCCATATCGCAAATAGATCCCAAGAAAATGATCCAGACCGGATCATTTAGGATTAATCCTGATGGCAGTCAGTCAGTAAGAGAGGTGACACATTTGAGGTTCATAATGACATCATTTTGTGTTTGTTTGTTTTTGACACCAACTTACAGATCTTTATGCATTTGTTTTAATGTGCTCAGGTTCCCTTTTCCCGCTCTGAGAGTCATCTGCTGGAACTGATGGAAGAGGTTTGTGAGAGGATGAACGATTCTTTGACTCCAGAGTCAGCTCTAGTTTAAAGTTTGCTGTGAGAATATATATATATATATTTTTTTTTCATTTCTTCATGTATTTATTTTTAAGTCAAACCTTAACTTGCATTTGCATTTATGATGCAATTCGCTGCTGATTTGATGCAATAATTGTACACTATCAGACATCAGAATTTTCTGACCGGTTTTAGAAATAGTCTTTCTTTATGCGTGATTTTTCACAGTGTGAAACAATCGTTGAGCAGCACGAGGATGAACTTATTGAATTCTTTGCTCATGAGACGGACAACGTTAAAGACAAGCTCTGCAGTAAGAGGACGGGTAATGCTGTAAACATATTTGATTCAGTATTCTTTCATTTCAGACCCATCTATGAACTCCACATGATATGTGTCTCTATCTGAAGTTCTTTTATTTCATCGTAGTCACAAGCTACATGCATTTACCTGTTAAAAACATTATGACGACACCTTTTCAAGCATAGCTGACACATGTACAATATTGAAAAAATATTCAGAAGGACACGTGGAACTATCATCAATACCTTTTTCTTACTACACTTGCATATGTAATAGTTTATTTGAACTCCTTCCACAGATCTCTGTGACCATGCCCTGAAGATACCTCATGACGAGTTCTAACATGAGCCGAGCACGTCATGCCAGCTTTACCTTCGGAAAACAATGTTCAACTTCAGTAAACAGACTGATTCTCTTACTTGTTGAGGATGCTGAACATACAGAGATCTACTTAAGTGATGTTAGGCACAGCATTGCATATGTACTTGACCCTATGGGTTCACTGTTGACATATTAATGGCGTTACCATCAAAACTGTTCATTGTCATTAATTCAAGCTGACTTTCTACAGCTAAAAATGAGATCTCTATGAGTCTCTCCAATGGCATACTTTTATATTTATATGTCCTTGGATGCACTTAGTTTTTAGCTTAGAAGATAACTTGCAGTATATTTATTATAAGCACAGATAGAGCGCCTTTGGAGTACCTGGTTCTAGTGGTGATGTTGTGTCTTGATGTTTTTTTTCCAGGTCATGAATCTGACCAGATTACTAGTCCTCAAGTCTTAACCAATTAGGTTACCACCATTTTGTATGGAAGTGAACATCAGTTAACCCACTTTTATGTATTCACTTGTTTTCTTCCCACACATTATTGCATTGGTTATTGCTTCCAGATTTGTCAACATTCATTTGTGTTTCTGTATCCATTGAGGACCATGTAGTATTTGTAGTTGTTATATTATTTTAATATACTTTAATAATAAGAAAGCCCTTTCTTTTAGACACTGAGTGGTCACGGGTGAATCTGTACTAAGGACAATCTTTTTTTTTTAAAGCCCAATATACAAAATTGAGCCTTAACTGTCAATGGGTAAAAATCTGACGGGTGAGTCTGTACTAAGGACAATCTTTTTTTTTAAAGCCCAATATACAAAATTGAGCCTTAACTGTCAATGGGTAAAAATCTACATATTTCATATTTTCCTAAATTTTGGGAGTCCTAGGTTTTAAGCATTATGTATAGTGCAAACCTAGAACTTGAGCTCAGTTGTGCTAAACATTTAGGGATGAAACTTCAAGCATCAATATGTACAATGCAAAATGAGACTTACTAAAAAGAAACGTACAACTCTAATTGCCTTTCATTAAAAAAAAATTGAAAAAAAAGAGAAAAATGTCTGGGGACATCTTTTACAATGTCTTTTGTAGTCATTTATGGATAAGCATCAAAATACTCATTAAATCTTTTACATGTGAATATTTTGATAGATTGTTTGAACTGTTTTTTTTTTTTTCTGCATTGGAAGTATTTATTTTTGGCTCAGTTTTTTTGAAATGTGCAGAGTCTTTCACTTATGTTTGTACATTGTCCTCAGAGGGATGTGAAATACATTATTTTAGTTTACTAGCAGAGTCCATAAAACTTCATGAGACTTTGAATTGTATTTATTTTTGGCTCAGTTTTTTTAGGTGAATGTGCAGAGTCTTTCACTTATGTTTGTACATTGTCCTCAGAGGGATGTGAAATACATTATTTTAGTTTACTAGCAGAGTCCATAAAACTTCATGAGACTTTGAATTAAGACTTTTATTGTGGTTGTTTGTTTGTTTTTAAATATCTTTCATATTATAACTTGTCTTTCTCTTTTCTTGAAGTCCTTTAATTTACTTCTTATGTTCATGTTATGTTATTTGTCAGTTTTGTTTTTCTTAAGTTAGAGATTTGTTGAATTTGTGCTGGTCAGACAAAGTGAAATTGAGCATCAGGAAAGATGCAACCGAGATTATTCACTAAACTGCTCATTTATCATAACTATCTCCTGCCTTATGGACTGATAGAACAGTTGACATGACTAGTTTTGGAAAGCTGACAAAATTCAGCGTTAATTGCTTTTTTTTTTTAAATGCTTGTAGGCTTTTTTTTCTTTCTTTGGAGTTAGATATGGTAAATAAAACACTAAAAAAAATTAATATTTAATTTGTTTACCTGTATGTCATGTGACCATTATCCAACCTCAGAGAACAGTGAACATGCAAACTGGTAAAATATTTATTTTAAAATCTCAGGGGTACTTCAAGTAAATTCAGAGGTTCAGATGACACAAGTTTGGGAATGCCTGCATTACATGCAAATAAGAAATAGCATGAATTTGTGCATTTCAATGTTTGAAAGACAAAAGCCTAACAAAGACAATAAATGGTTAAATAACCTACTGAGTCATAATTCAAATAAAAATGAATGTGTTCATCAGTTGTTGGTGCAATGTTGAAATACAACTTAAACCTGAAATGATTTTTGTAAATCCACTGGTCAAATGCTGTGTATCCCCCGAACTAGTGACTGGTCTTTGTGTGAATGCCCACAAAACTGGAAGACTTTCTGAATGTGTAGGGTATTTTAGAAAGGGACATTCAAAAGATGAAAAAGAGGAATTAGGGAGAATCAATAAATTATGAATATTTTTTTGCTACTGTGTGAATCATATGTAATCAATAAAAATGGTAGTCTGATTATGAGTAGGCTATTTTCAAATGAAATGTACTAAATTTTTAGAATCTGATTGCATAATCCAGATTACATGCAGTCAAGTCACCCAGCTCTCTTATCCGTGTTTAGAAATCCATTAGGTTCAGTCATTGGTCAGCAAGAACTGATCATAATATTCAGAATATAGAATTCACTTCAACGAAAGGAAACCTGGGGAACATGGCAAGGTGTAGATGTGCTGGTCATCCAACAGTGAACAGTATCTTTATATTTTTTGTCTTGAAACTTTGACAAATTCAAGGCAACAAAATATCTCAGAACACTGCATGAGCCTCCTGTATGGGATGATATTAGACTCCGTATAATTTCTGTTTTACTGTAGACGGCGCTGTACACCAGCAGCTTCATATTACAGCGCAGTTGCTCTAGTCTAGTGAATCCGCTCACTAGTTACCGTTCGTTATTATCGGCCTAAAACATAGACTCTTTACTTCATTATCATATCCTAATGAATAAACTCCGACCTGACTGATCTGTGGAGATGGGAGTATTAAAGATAAGCGAGCAGGTAAGCGTCAATAACTGTTTTTCTCGTTAGTTTTCTCAGCAGCATGGAAGGCAGGTTTAGTATGACTGGCTCTCTCTAGTATGTTTCAGTTAGATGTTTAACATACTTCCCTTATACACAGCCAGAGGAAAACCGTCACTGTAAAACTAGTTATACCCAGATCCCGGCTCTGGTTATACCCGTCTCGTAATAGTAATCTATTGCGCTGTCTGAGAAAAACCACATGTCGCTCATTAGCTGACTTTAGTGGATTGAAATCATTTGCGATATAGGTATGTGTGTATCCCTGCATTGGGGAGAAATGCACATTTTTCAACATTGCAGATATTTTGAGTATATTTATTTAAGACTTGTTGTATGTTTACTTGACATTGACACAAATTAAAAAATTAACTAAAATGTACTAGTTTTGCCTCTAAAATGGCAAAAGCTTGTTTTTTATAGTTTACAAAACATTTGTTTTTGATTCAGTACTTGTGAAAGGAATAAACAAACAAAAAGAAATGAAACTGACCAAAGGCTTAAAGGATATTTCACCCAAATAAAAATTTTGCCATCATTTGGCAAACCAGAAATCAGTTCTTCTGCCGAACACAAAATAAGATATTTTGAAGAATATGGCTAACAAAACCCCATTGGCTTCAGTAGTATGGAATACAAGATACAAGTTTTGGGGGACCATAAAAAGTTCCAATTTTGACTTCCATTATATTTCATATACTCAAATCCAGGGCAATGTTTAGGCAATGATTTTGAACCAGAATTCCCACCCCTAATACTTTCTTCGCTAAAGTGTTGCTACACTGATCCTGAATCTGTCTTGTCTTCCTCTCTTTTAGTCACTCCTTGTCCAGGCAGTATTTAGCCAGAATGCTGAAATGGTGGAATTTTTGTTGGAGCAAAATGAAGAAGTCAATGAATCGGTACGCGGGTTTTGTCTTGAATAAATAGTCTTATTTGAAGAAATGTTAAAATTCCTTTAATCCTTTAATTTCTTTGTAAGAAACCATAAATCCCATAAAGGGGAAGTTGTGGCCTAATGGTTAGAGAGTCGGACTTGTAACCCAAAGGTTGTGGGTTTGAGTCTCGTACCGGCAGGGATTGTAGGTAGGGGGAGTGAATGTACAGCGCTCTCTCCCACCTTCAATACCACGACTGAGGTGCCCTTGAGCAAGGCACCGAACCCCCAATTGCTCCCCGGGTGCCGCAGCATAAATGGCTGCGCACTGCTCCGGGTGTGTTCACTTCACTTCACAAACCTGATTACTAAAATTACAAAAGTGAATACAAACATTTTTCTTGTAAATTATAACCTGAGGTACAGTCATTTGTTGTTGCAGGACCACGAGTGCCGCACTGCATTGCATGCTGCATCTTATGTTGGTGGTGTTTATATCATGGACCTCCTCATCAGTTCAGGTGAGATCAGGATTTTCTGAGGTTTATGGACGAGCAGTTACAGACACGAACAGCAAACCACTCTGGTTGTTTTACATGACTGGCCAGCATGAGTGTTAGTGGAGTGTGTGTCCTTGCACCTGTATAAAAAGATACTCATCCAATTGTGCTTTATTTCAGAAGTTACACTACCAGTCACATGCTTTTCACAAATACAATAAAAAGGATTTATTGTGAATTATTAGTACAACTTAAAATAATGAAATAATTTGATAATCGAAAGTAATCAGAATTATTATTTTTTTTAAATGTAGTTTTATTTTTATGTATTGCTGTAAAGCTGAATTTTCAGCCGCCATTACTCACATGATCCTTCAGAAATCATTCTAACATGCTGATTTGTTGTTCACTTATTATCGGTTGTTATTTGTGCTCAATTATTTATAATGGTTTTATTATAAATGTATAATAAAGGAATAAAAAATTAATAATAATAAACTGTTTTTGCAGCTTTTTATAGCATTTATTTTCTGATTAATTGAATGTCCTCGCAGAATAAAGGTATTATTTTTATTGTTATTTATTTATTTTTTCAAATTGTAATTACCACAAATGTCTGAATGGCAGTTTGTCACGGTTTACCCAAAAATATGAAGCAGCACAACTTGTTTCAACATTTATAATAATAAATTCTCAAATAATTCTTGAGCAGCAAATCAGCATATTAGCAAGATTTCCGAAGGATCATATGACACTGAAGACTGGAGTAATGATGCTGAAAATTCAGCTTTGCCATTGCATCAATAGAAAGTGTCTCTTTTAAATTGTAATAGTATTTCACAATACTCGTTTTACTGCATTTGATCAAATAAATAGTAATTATTTCAAGTGTATAAGTGATTGAAGTTCATTTTAAACTAAACATTCATTGTAGAATATTTTGGGTCACGCTTTATTTTAAATGTCCAGTTCTCACCATTAACTTAACTATTAACAATGATATTTGCATCAATAAACTCCTAATTTACTGCTTATTAATAGTTCATAAGGTAGTTGTTAAGTTTAGGTATTGGGTAGGATTAGGAATGTAGAATATGGTCATGTAGAATATGGGCTTTAGAAGTACTAATAAACAGCCAATATGTTAATAATAAGCAACTAGTTAATAGCCAGAATTGGTCCTTATACTAAAGTGTTAGAATATTTAGTCTTTAACACTGTATTTTGTCTTTGATTGCCTGTGATGTTGTGGTCTCAGGTGCTGATGTTAATGCTAAAGACCAGGAGTGGCTGACTCCTCTGCATCGAGCAGCTGCCTCACAGAATGAAGTAAGAGAGGATTTTAAAAAATCATTTAGCTGTTTATTGTGTCTTTGTCTCTCATTTTGTATTACTTTAAATGCAGGGGTCTGTTGTGCTGCTGCTGAGAAAGGGAGCCGAGGTGAACGCGCAGGACGGGTTCTGTCAGACGGCGCTGCATGTAGCTGCAGCCAACAGAGCAATGAAGTGTGTCGATACTCTGATTCCTTACGTGAGCAGTCTGAATGCATCAGATCGCTTCGGGAGAACCGCTTTACATCACGCAGTCCACAGTGGACATGCAGAGGTTTGGCAAGAGCTGACACTGAATGTAGTGGACATTTCATAGAGGATTTATCCGAAACACTTTATTCCTGTTGAGGTGTGCATGTTAAGAAAGAAGAAAAAAAGAAATTGTCTTGAAGACTAATTAATAATGTTCTTAGACAGTGACCCTGCTCCTAAATAAAGGGGCCAACGTGAGTGCCAGAGACATAAAGGACAGGCAGCCTATCCATTTGGCTGCTCATCTAGGTATCTGGTCCTCTGACTCCTGCCTCAAATAATAAGTTTATTATATTAGACCCTGGAGCACAAAACCAATCATAAGTAGCAGGGGTATATTTGTAGCAATAGCCAACAATACATTGTATGGGTCAAAATGATAGATTTTTCTTTTATGCCAAAAATCATGAGGATATTAATTAAAGATCATGTTCCGTGAAGATATTTTGTAAATTTCCTACCGTAAATATATCAAAACCTAATGTTTGATTAGTATATGCATTGCTAAGGACTTCATCTGGACAACTTTAAAGGTGATTTTCTCAATATTTAGATTTTTCTGCACCCTCAGATTCCAGATTTTCAAATAGTTGTATCTCAGCCGAATATTGTCCTATCCTAACAAACCATACATCAATGGAAAGCTTATTTATGTATAATGTATAAATCTCAAAAAAAAGAAAAAAAAAAAAGAAAAAGACACTTATGACAGGTTTTGTGGTCCAGAGTCACATATAGACGTCTAATCAGAATATATTTCATTTCACTAGTGTGTTATCTGGTTGTGTCTGTTGTTCAGGGCATCTGGAGGTCGTCAGACTCTTAGTAGCGTGCAGTGCTGATGTGTCCTGCAGGGACAAGCAGGGGTTTACTCCTCTACATGCGGCTGCTCTTGGTGGACACACTGAAGTGGTCAAGTACCTGCTGAAACATGGAGCAGAGGTGAGAGATCATATATTAGTGCTAGATCTCTGTTTCCTGCTTGTTTATGTGTCATGTTTTCATTGGGTCATTGTCTTGTCACATGGGCGGCAATCCACAAATGGCTGAACACTAGGGTTGTGGCGGTGAGGAAATTTTCCCACCGGTTAATCGATGTGTGACAACACCGGTAATACCGGTATCACCGCGGGGGCGGGGCGATCCCTCTTTTCCTCGCTTTCCTTCGCTTTTAAATAGCTTGTAAAAGCGGCATGCGCATTTTACTTTCACTTTCAAATAGGGGCAGTTCGGCGTCAATTGCTTGAATGCAACAACAAAATACAACGTCAAACTCACTTTAGTCTATATATAAAACATAGAACTTTTATTAACAAAACAAATAAAAATACACCATGCTATAGGGCAAGCTATGCCTAATATAAAATAACAAATAACTTACATAAAGTTTAATAGGTATACAAAACTGGAAATAAGTAAACATGTATAATATATAACCAAATAAATAAGAAACGTAGAACGTTTATTAGCAAAACGAATGTCAAATAAAATAAATAAATGACACAGTTTAAATAAAGTAAAAATCAGCAAACAACGTGGAACCAATTAAATAAGAAACGAATGTTTAAAAAAAAACTTCCAAAATCACCTTAGATAAACGGCAAAAGTCAACAGGCTTTTCAAAATCCAAAATATTGCCAAACAGGCGCTTTTGCATCTCGTTTCGAA
>NW_015538093.1:473616-474149 GCF_001515605.1 Sinocyclocheilus anshuiensis
ATTGAAGCATCCACGTTCAGTTTTTAATTGTAGTGTCTGTTCTTTTACTGAACTAAATGATTTTTATTACTATAAAAAATCAAAACGACGGTGGGGGTCGGTGTGCGGTGGGCAAGTGACGTAACCGGTGTTGCGGCTTAACCGGTGTTAACCGGTATCACCGTCAACACCGTCTATCGCGACAAGCCTACTGAGCACCCACAGAAAAATACTAGTTCTGTCATGACAACTCTCAGAGTAATGGTAATGTACATGACAATGTTAATGTATTTGGTCTTGGCGGAACAGATCTGCTACGCTGCTGCTGCGGCAGAGTAAATACAGAGACTTGCTACTGCCAATACATCCACAGCATGCTGCTGTGAGCATGTAAGTAATATTTCTGCTGCAAATATAACATACATGAAATAACCCCCATATAGCATACATGAATCACCTCGTAGCAGATCTATACATACCGATACAACCAATCAGCTGTGCCATGTGATAATGATGTCATTAGGTCAGATTGAGTTAGACCTATCACCTATCAT
>NW_015538093.1:477514-483896 GCF_001515605.1 Sinocyclocheilus anshuiensis
CCTCACTCTTCTTGTCAGTCAGCTCGACTCACTCTCCTCACTGGAGAAATGAAATCTGATCTGTGATGCGACTGTCGTTCGGCACGCTGCATTGAGCAGCCGCATTCAGTTTTTAATTGTAGTGTCTGTTCTTTTACTGAACTAAATGATTTTTATTACTATAAAAAATCAAAACGACGGTGGGGGTCGGTGTGCGGTGGGCAAGTGACGTAACCGGTGTTGCGGCTTAACCGGTGTTAACCGGTATCACCGTCAACACCGTCTATCGCGGCAAGCCTACTGAGCACCCACAGAAAAATACTAGTTCTGTCATGACAACTCTCAGAGTAATGGTAATGTACATGACAATGTTAATGTATTTGGTCTTGGCGGAACAGATCTGCTACGCTGCTGCTGCGGCAGAGTAAATACAGAGACTTGCTACTGCCAATACATCCACAGCATGCTGCTGTGAGCATGTAAGTAATATTTCTGCTGCAAATATAACATACATGAAATAACCCCCATATAGCATACATGAATCACCTCGTAGCAGATCTATACAGGTGGAGCTGGGGAAGGTGGAGGGTTTCTGAAGCAAGCTGCAACTGCTACGGCAAGCACTAGTCATATATTTGAATGTTGAGCAGCGAGCTCATTGGCTACCGATACAGGAGAGAACCAATCAGCTGTGCCATGTGATAATGATGTCATTAGGTCAGATTGAGTTAGACCTATCATTTCCACGGTTATTCAAACAGCAAGAAAATTATGATGACTAATCTGGACGCCTCTGATTGGCCATTGCATTCATAAGCTCAGCAGAATCGTGTGTGATTGGTTAAAATGCTTAATGCTGTAAGAAAAATGTGTAAAAAGAAATCTAATGCAACAAGAGCTGATCTAAACTTAATGCTGCAGTGGCCACTTTTCATTTCATTTTCACTTTATTCGTGACAGCCGTTATAGATTTAATTGAATTGTGAATGAGCATTTTTTGTCCCAAATGGTTGCACCCACCAGCAGAAACATAAATGGGCGCCTATGTCTTGTTATGTGGTTATCAGTTCTGTTTTGCTAGCGGTTATTGTGATTCCCATTGTTTTGTATTTAAGCCCTTTTGTTTGCCATGTTGGGTGTCATGTATTAAAGTAGCACCAGGTCATTGTTTATAGTCAAGTTCATAGTTCACGTTTATGTTTTTTATGTCAGGATCAAGTTAGTAGTTTACAGTAATGTTTCTTGATTATCACAATTATAATAAACTGCACTTGGGTTTTCTACAGCATCATCCTCGTCTGCTTGTTTGTCAGCAATGTTACATGATGTCCGAAGGCATTCTGAAATATTTCTACTGGTACTTGATTACTTAAATATTTACAATGATGGCTTTTTCATTAAAATGATAGATTTATAATTATATTTTTCCCTTTAAAATTATATTTATATTTTCAATGCTTTTAACTTCCATACTGTGTAGTCTTTCAGATTGGTTTATTCAGAGTGGGGGTGGACAATGTTAGGCTGTGATATTATTGGTTAGTTTAGTTACCTGGCCTGCCCATGTAGTCTTAATTACATCCCTGGTAAAGAAAGTTGTTTCAGAGGCAGAGAAAGTTATTACATTGGAAATAAATATTATTCCAGGGGGTCACATCATTAGAAATCAATTCTTAAAGGGATAGTCAAATATTGTGTCATCATTCACTTACGCTCATGTTGTTCCTAACCTTCACTACTATTTTCACCGGAATGGAAAAGAAGAATGTGAACTGTTTTATCAATCAGCGAGTTCCAACATTCTGTTCTACTGAAGAAGAAGAAAAAAACATTCTGTTGTAAGAAGAAAGAAATGTATACAGGTTTGGAATGACATGAGGGTGAGTCAATGATGATAGTTTCATTTTTGTGTGAGCTATGGCTTTAAGGTTTTGAAAGAACAATGTGTTACTTGTAAAAACTAATTGCATGTTTAAAACCAATGTGCCCTCATGAATTGTGCACCAGAGACAGAATCCATTATGATTTTTGTTTTGTCTTTCATTTTGTCTGTTAGATTGATGAAGCAGATGGCTCTGGTAACAGTGCTCTCCACATGGTTTGTTACGCTGGGCAAAGGGCTGTAGCTAGTGAGCTGGTTAACTGTGGTGCCAGTGTTAACCGGTCAAACGTGCGTGGATGCACGCCGCTGCACCTGTCGGCTGCCTCCGCTGATGGAGCCCTGTGTCTGGAGCTGCTGGTCAATAACGGGGCAAATGTTCACATTCCGGTCAGTAGACAACTCGAAATGAGCAGGTGATTATTGCAGTGTTTTTCTCTGACCTTTCTTGTTTTGATTTCAGAATAAAGCCGGGAAGAGTCCTTTGCATGTGGCTGCCATTCACGGACACTTCACCCGTTCCCAGATACTCCTTCAAAATGGTAAAGCCACGCTCAAAGCACAAATGTCAAGATCTTAATACTAGTTAGACCAGATTTTACAGCAGTATTTTCCTGTTGAGCTACTGTGAAACAAAGTACACTGTTAAAAGCTCTGTACGATTAGAAATGACTTTACTTGACTCACTGGTGGACTAGCATAGCAATTGTAATTGTAAAGGGTTACTTCATATTGTTAACTCACATTAACTAAACATTCTTATACTGTCACCAATGACACCGTGACTGCACTGCAGTACCATCACATTTGTAAACATAACGTATGTTAGGAACTCACCTGTCTGATGAACTCTCTGTTAAAGGCATTGCCAATCTTGTAATAACAGTCTTTTATTTTTTTCTCTTGCAGGTGCAGAGGTGGAGTGTGTTGATATATATGGTAATACTCCTCTTCACTCTGCTGCTAAACATGGTCATGAGTTGCTGATCACTAAACTCTTGAATAACGGTGCGGATGTGGCCAGGTGTGTCTTTACAAAAGCATTCAAACACAGAGACTACTGCAGCAGAACAGACACTTCAGAGTTTGTGTCCACTTCCATTTATTGTAGTTTGCATGTATGTGGATTCACGCAGTTTAGTCGGGCTTAGTCAGTATTTAATATGTTAAATTATGTTAAATCAGAATGTTAAATTTAAAATATGTTGCTATATTTTTATAGAATGAGCCTGGGAATGAATTGAAAGTAATTATTAGCTACAGATCGAATGTGATGGTTTCAGTCATGACATATCTTCAGTTTCTCTTGAGAATATGTTTAAAAAATACAAATAACTGTCCATCTTATAGGCGAGGCATTAATGGCATGACTCCATTGCACTTGGCGGTGTTTTACGGATTTTCAGACTGTTGTCAAAAGTTACTCTCCTCAGGTAAAAATCATATACATATGGCAGATGCTTATATCCAAATTGATGTACAATGCATAAGCACTATCCCATTGCTTTGACATTAAACCAGATATATGTCACCCGTCTAAAAGTGTATGTTTGTCTAACAAACATTTACTCTTGGCAGGGTTTGATATAAACACCGTGGACAGCCTGGGAAGGACAGGTTTGCATGTAGCTGCTTCAGGCGGGTATGCTAAATGTCTACCACTTATGTGCTTATAGTTTGTAAGTTATATTTTTTTAAATATACAATTTAGTTATTCATCCTTTGTTTTTCAATTTGTTCACTGACAGAAATGTTGAATGTCTTAAATTGCTGTTAAACAGTGGTGCTGCTTTGAATAAAAAGGACAATTTTGGAAGGTAAATTCTTTATTAATAAATAAAATGTATATAAAGTATATAGATATATATTCACAGTGTGTCTTGTGCACATAAGATTATTAATGTGTCTAATATGCTTTAATACAAACTAGTTCTGTCAAACGATTAATCGCGATTAATCACATCCGAAATAAACGTTTTTGTTTACGTAATATATGTGAGTGTACTGTGTATAAATACACACACACACAGTATATATTTAGAAAATATTTACATGTATATATTTATATTCATATTATTTATATTGTATGTAAATATATTTAATATATAAACCTAACATATTTTTCTTGAATATATTCATGCATGTGTGACTATTTAAATATATATTTATATAATATGCGTAATAAATATACACAGTACACACATATTATGTAAACAAAAACTTTTATTTTGGATGCGATTAATCGCGATTAATCATTTGACAGCACTAATACAAACAAGGAAATCAGATTTATTTTTAAAATGGACAGTGTCATAAAGTTACTCACATTGGCTTAGTGTCCTAGAAAGAGTGCAAAATCTTTCATTTAATTCTTCACAGGTCTCCTTTGCACTACACATCCGTGAACGGCTCATATCTGTGTACAGTGGCTCTGGTGAAAGCTGGAGCTGATGTTAATGAACTGGATGTGAATGGATGCAGTCTACTGCACTACGCAGCTGCTGCCCAAACCTCACACAGGTATAACACTTATAACACTGCCCTGTGTACAGCTGATTCGGAAAGTATTCAGACTCCTGCATTTTTCCACATTTTGTTCTGTCAGCCCTATGCTGTAATGCTTCATCGCATCGGTACAAACTCCATAGCCTATAATGACAGAGCAGACTTGTGAGAACTTTGAATATGTGCTAAAAATAAGTACATTTTTAAATTTGTCACCTATCTTTTCTTAATGTTGATCCTCTCTGCTTTTTATTACCGTCTAGTCTTTTGTTTCTTTACAAGATTATTTTTGCTGACTAAGTCCAGGCTAGTCTTGTCCTGCCCAGTCCTGTTCAGCTCTGTTGCCATTCTCTGTCCACCTGCCCTGTGCCCACTGCTCTCTAATTTTCCTCTAGCCTAGGTGGTTATAGACATGTGCATGTGCCCAGATACTGCACTCCCTCTGCGATTTCACTCTGGTAGCTCTCTTAGTCATATTGACCCTTAATTTTGGTCCTCGACTCACCTGCTCTTTTGTTCAATAAACACAGGACTGTGGCCGAAGTGAAGTGGGTAGAATCAGTGGGCTATTTTATTTGGGTGTTTTGACATTGTCCATGTCTAATCAAAAATTAAAATACTGTCATTATTTATAAACCTATGTGTTTTATGTGTGGAAGGAAAACTCTCAATGAAAGTACTGGTCAGCCTTATTCTGGCAAATTAGAATGAATACAATGCATAAATAGTCCATACAATGAATTCACTGTATTTCAGGTCTTCAGAAGCCATAGGAAAAGATTTGTGTGAGGAACAGACTTAAATGTTACTTATTTTCTGAAAACCTTGACATCCACCATTAATGATTTAATGTGAGATGTATATACCAGTACAAATTCATGTTTATTTATTCAACTCATTTCAAATATGACTTACCTTTGTGTATATTTTCCCCCCAATAGAGTTGAACAGAACTGTCCTGACAGTGAGACTGATGAAGAAGCTCAGTGGTAAAGCATCTTTTGGGATTTGAAAATAAAATGACTAACTGTTAATAAGCTTAATAGTACATGACCCCTTATGTGTTACATGTTCTTACAGGTGTTTGGAGTTTCTTTTGCATAGTGGTGCTGATCCAACACTGCGTGACAGTAAAGGCTTCAGTCCAGTCCACTACGCAGCTGCCTGTGGTGACAGACACAACCTAAAATTGGTAAGAAAACTCTTTTCATGGTATACCATGTATTATGTGAATTATGGGACATGTGAGTAGAATTTTGTCTGGCTTTTAGTTCGATATGTAGTTTGATGTTTTCACACCTGCCAGTTCTGTCTAGTGGAAAAAAACTGAATCATATTACTCCTATAAGAAGTCCAGCATACATAATATCTGAGATTTTGATAAAAAAAAGAAAAAACTGTATGCATGGATGAATTGTTCACAGTAGAAATCAGCAAAATGCAATTAGAAAATACATATTAATGTCCATTGCCAAAAAATGCAAATGGGAGTGAAAAATTCTGCAGGTGATCTACGGACAATGTGCAAATTAAAGGACACAGATAAAGCCTGATCATTTCCATAACGATCAACAAAATCATTGGAAATCATCTGGAAATCATTCAGAAATGCAGAATATTGTAGGGTTACAGCAGAACTGATGATAAACAGGTGTGTGTTTTTTTACTAATAACACAGGCGCATAATAGGTTAAGACTTGTTTTTTGGGGTGTTAAAGCGGTCATATGATGCGATTTCAATTTTTCCTTTCTCTTTGGAGTGTTACAAGCTCTTGGTGCATAAAGAAGATCTGTAAAGTTGCAAAGACTAAAGTCTCAAATCCAAAGAGATATTCTTTATAAAAGTTAAGAGTCAACCACGCCTACCTAAAACGGCTCGTTCTAACACGCCCCCACATATCTACCTCACGATCTGGGAAGATCTGCATAACGCCTCCCAAATGTTCATGCAAAGAAAGAAGTCGTAACTTTTATTCTCGCTGTAGTATTGTTGTTGCCGCCGCCATGTCGTGAAGGCGC
>NW_015538093.1:484086-495539 GCF_001515605.1 Sinocyclocheilus anshuiensis
GGGTTTTAATGTTTTTGTCTCATCGCTCCGGCCGGACACGGCATCAACAGTATGTGAGGGGTGTAACATTTCCATCTCACGCTTGAGGTATTCGGCCAATCACAACGCACTGGATAGCTGGCCAATCACAGCACACCACGCTTTTCAGACCGATGAGCTTTGTAAAAATCGACGCGTTTCAGAAAGGCGGGGCATAGAGGAGAAACAATAATGTACAGTATGTGGAAAATAATGTGTTTTTTTAACTTTAAACCGCATAAACACATTTCATTACACCAAATACACAAAATAATGTTCTTTTTAGCAGCATCATATGACCCCTTTAAATAATTGTGCACATACCAGTAAACTGACTACCACAAACCTTAGTAAATGTTTTTTGCACAGTGCATGACTCATTTAAATACTCTCCTCCCATACATTTTGTGTCTGAAGGGGAAATGTCTACAAATGCATATGCTATAAGGACAGCAAAAAAAAAAAAAAGCTTTTCCATCACTATTTCTTTCACTGTATTCTTTAAATGCTGACAGTAGTTTTTTAATACCAAAAGAGGATTTACACTGGTGCAAGCTGTTAGTAAATCATTTTAGTGTTGTAAACAAGTAAACAAGTATTGTTTTTTGAATACAAAAAGAATTGAGACACATTGTTATTGTTAAACATTAATGAAACATGGAGCATGCCCATAATTAATGTGAAGGTAAACTATAACTGTGGTTACTCTGCTACTCTGTGGTTACTCTTGAGAAGAACTGAGTAGCTTGGCTTGGCTTACCAAAGTTATGTCTGAGAAAATCTCTTTGGGCATCATTTTTGTTTGCTGATGACACTTTCTTTGGTATTTTGTTATCTAAAGCACTGGCTGGCACACATTGTCAACTAAGCAAATGCTTTATGAGAAACGTTTGTGCTCTTGTACTGTATGTCACTTTGAGTGAACTGGCAATAAACATTTCTTATTAGCTCATAGAAATGTCTTTCAAATGTGTGGAAGATGTGGAGAGTTGTGTTCCTGTGAGCCCTTTTCACTTAGCGGTGAGTACTCTGTCTCTAGTCAATCTCTTTTCTCTCTTTTTCTCTGATGCAGTTGTCATTACAAATGGAATGTGAATTTAAGTAGAATTAAAATGCATTGAAATTCATGGAACTGCTACAAATGTATTTTTTGTTAACTAGAAAAGGGAAATTCACAAAGACAAACTTTGAGCCTTGCTTGAAACATAAAAAATAAGCCATTGCCAGTTGAAGTAATCCAGTAAATTCAACATCCTGTGTAGAAAAGCCAATTCTATTAAAATTACTCATGAATTGATAGTAAAAGAAGATATGAATGATGATAAATTGTTTCTATCAGGCGTATAATGGTCACAGTGAAGCTCTTCAGGTGCTGTCCGAAACACTGGTTAATGTAGACATACAGGATCCCAGGGGTCGTACAGCTCTGTATATGGCTGCTCTGAGAGGTCACGGCCCCTGTGTGGAGCTGCTGCTGCTTCAAGGGGCCTCGTATGCCATCAGGGAGCACATCCACAGATGGACACCACTACATGCTTCAGGTGTGTAAAGATATTAACATGTAAAGGAACAAATGACTGAGTGTAATGACTGAGAAGTTAGTTCAAAGGTTCAATCAGTAAAGGCACTCTACTAATATAGCATAATAATATTATACATTTGTTCTATATTTTGTGCTATAGTCTTACCAAGGCTCTTGTGTGTTATCGGGAATGAGGTAATGGGAATGAGGAATGAGGTACTGTGTAATTGAAACTAGTTTTCAAAACTTTTTTTAATGATTGGTTTTGACAGTCAAGTCAAATGTTTGGTTTGTTAAAGCTCAGTTAGACGTACATCATTACAGAGCTGTGGGAGGGCCAAACTATGAATTGGTACAAGAGACTGTAGATCACATTTTTAACTTTATTTAACCCATTGATTTATCCTCATAGCTGCCAGTGGTCAAACTGACTGCCTGCTCATGATGTTGCAAAGAGATGGAAAAAATGACATATTTGACCTCATGGACATACATGGACAGTAAGTGCCATTTCAACATTCATTTCAGTGATATAGCATGACAATATAGCATGATCATACACTGCGTTTAGAAAATTACGAAATTAAGCAGAACATCAGAGAAAGTGAAGAGGGAAGTCAACTTACGAGTCAGTGAGCTTCACCTCAGTACTGCTTTAAAGGGGTCATCAGATGCCCATTTTCCACAAGTTGGTATGATTCTTTAGGGTCTTCATGAAAAGTCTATAACATACTTTGGTTAAAATTTCTCAATGGTAGTGTAAAACAACACCTTTTACCCTGTCAAAAACAGCTCTGTTCACAGCGACTTGTTTCGGTGCATGTCTCTTTAAATGCTAATGAGCTCTGCTCATCCCGCCCCTCTCTTCCGTGGGGTGACGAGTTCCTTTGAGAGCCTGTTAACTTTAGCCGTGGAACTGGCTAACTAGCACATTATTAGGAAAGACGATTTGCAAAGATTCGTAAAAAAAAACTTATACTCACTTCTTCTGTAGGTGAAGCTGGATCACGAATGATTTGTGCGAACATAAATGCATTTATGTAGATCGGGAGGCGCATTCCCTTCAAAAACAAACATAATCCACTGCGTCTTCTCAGACACAGATGCATTTTACTCAGATGTCGGGAGTAAATGACGACTGCTACGTAATATAACATAACCAGAGTAAACAGCATAGTATAGACTCTGTACTATAGAGTGATGGCTGCATTTGTGCAATCCAGTCATTAAAACATAAAACTTTATGATAGGTGTCTAAATCAGTCTTTTGCCAAAAATAGTATTTAATAAAAAATAAATTACTTTGTGAACTTTGAATGTCACGATTAATTTCAAATATTTCCGTTACCCCATCAATTGCATTTTGCACTAAATATAACCAAAAAAAAAAAGAAGTACCCAACTTACTACCAGCAGCTGACCAAACTAAAAATATTTTTGTTGTCTTTGCACCACAGCTCAAGGTTTCTCACCTCCTCTCTGTACTCTGTTGTGTGTAATAAGGCCCACTGTTGTGTCATCAGCAAACTTGATAATGTGGTTTTTCTGATACTGGCCAACACAGTCA
This sequence comes from Sinocyclocheilus anshuiensis, assembly GCF_001515605.1. Classification (NCBI taxonomy): domain Eukaryota; kingdom Metazoa; phylum Chordata; class Actinopteri; order Cypriniformes; family Cyprinidae; genus Sinocyclocheilus; species Sinocyclocheilus anshuiensis. The sequence continues at coordinate 487,194 of NW_015538093.1, forward strand.
TGAATGAGTAACATGAACATTAAGGTGCTGAGAACACAGGCCTTTCAGACTCATTTCTGTTAGTCAGGAAGTCCAGGATCCAGTTGCAGAGTGAGCTTAAGTCAATGAACAGCATTCTGACTCAGTGTCTGAGAGGATGTGACATATGGTATTTGCAGGCGTGTTTGAAGGCAAACTGTAAAAGGTCCAGTGGGGGTGGGATGATGGTCTTGATGTGAGTCATGACTAGCCGCTCGAAGCATTTCATGGTAATTGGTGTGAGTGCCACAGGGTAGTAGTCATAAAGGCAGGTTATTGATTATTTCTATGGCATGGGGTGATGGTGGCAGTTTTGAAGCATGCTGGGACAACAGGCTGTACTAGCGAATACTGTAGTTAAAAGATACATCAATCAGCTAGATCAAGCATTCTTTCAGCACTCAGGCAGGGATGCCATTTGGGCCTGCAGCCTTGCGTGGGATAATTCTTTGCAGAGTCCTATTTACTTCAGCTGATGTAAGCACCTGGGGTCTCATTTATAAAACTCTCCGTAGATTTCATCCTAAAAGTGTACGTAGGCACAAAAGCTAGATTTTGCGTACGCTCAAAAATGTTCAGATTTATAAATCCATGCGTACGCCAGAACCTGCGCAAAAATCCCCTTATAAATCCCAGTCAGGGGAAGATTGTGCGTACGTGCATCTCCACCCCGACTCCTCCCCGAAATCACCATATATGGAGCTTACAACGATAAGTTTTACTATGCATAACCTCATCTGCATATCATTTCTATGCATATTCCCATCCATGTGACACCATGTTTAACACCATCAAAGGTACAAGACATTAAGGAAATATGAGATACGGACTATAAATGCCATTTGTGCCATACACATTCATTTTTACTGCTAAAAATCATCCGGTATCCTTGTTATGTTTTAGAATAAATATATCAAAATATTCATTAAAAATCTGTTTAAAATAGTTCTCAGAAAAATAATTTAGAATAGAGTTGATCTCATTCATTTCCACTGGCCCAATAATATTTCAATTGTTTTAAAAATTTAAATTAAATTAAATTAATGCAGTTTTGCATTAATTGGTGAACATCTTTTAGCCATTTTTAGTGTAAAAAAATATAGGCCTATATTTATTGCAGTGTAAATACAATTATCTGACTCTGCGCGTCATTGACAAATTATTTTAAAAAGGAAACATGCAAATCTTACCGTTTTCTTCAAGTTTTATCCTTCAAATACAGTGGTATTTTTCATAATGTTGTGGAGATGCCTTCACACGACATCAACACTTCCGTGCAGCTGTGGTTGTACAGTAAGCTATCATCATTGGTCCTATTCAAACCAGACAATAGACCGTTCCACCGAATCCAGCAGTCCGCCACAATATCGAAGTAAGTGCGCATCACTGATCATTGTTCTCGCTAAAAATATTTTCTCATAACATGAGATGTGCAGTTTACTTTAAAGATAAATTATTGTGCACCTATAGCACTCCTCGCTGTCATTAAAACGTAACATACCACAGGAAAAGTAATCAAGCGCATTCACTACAAATAGGCTGTCTAAATTCATATAATTGTGTTTTAACTTCTGCGTAATGACTTTATGTAATTTCAGTGTTTATCTCCATTAATAAGAGTGGAATGTTTAATGTAAATGTATATGATGAAATGAAAACAGTTTAAAATCGTTGTTTACTTCATTACTTTTCTTTCTCCAGGAAAAAAAGTCAGTACGCATGGGTCAGAGTTTGCGTGCAGGTGTGCAGATTTTCCCGTCAAGTTTGTTTTTTATAAATCCCACCTTTTGCGTAGGAAGTGGCGTACGCCTCTTTCAGGGTAGGTTTTGTGAGTATGCAATGGTTATAAATGAGGCCCCTGGCCATCTGCTGGTGGGTTGATTTCCATGACTGGGGTGCTGTTAGAGTCCTCAAAACATGCAAAAAAAGTTGTTCTGTGCAGTAAAAGCAGCACTGCTGTCTGTTCCTTTAGTCCTTTCCACACGCACTGAGGGTCTCCAAGTGTTCCTGGATCCTAGGTGTATGACAGCTACTGTAGGCTCTATTTATCCCAGCATCTCTGAGCATCCTGCACATCAGTCTAGACATGATTGTCTCCTGCTGTGCCTTGTGGGGACAGTAACATGGTAGAACTTAGGTCAAATCTTGAGGCTCCTAAGGGAAGTTGTGGCCTAATGGTAAGAGAGCCGGACTTGTAACCCAGAGGTCGCAGTTTCGAGTCTCAGTACTGTCAGGAAATGTAGGTGGGTGGACTGAATGACCACCGCTATCTTCAACCCTCATTACCCACAACTGAGGTGCCTTTGAGCAAGACACCGAACCCCCAGTTGTTCCCCGGGTGCCGCTGCAAAAATGGCAGGGCACAAATTAGGAATGCAGGTATGTCTCTTACAGCATCTTGGAGACGTTGCCACAGTTCTTCTGGATTTAGACTTCTGTCTCAGTTTGTTCTGTTTCTTCATGTCATTCCAGACAGACATATACATATTCAAGTGTTTCAACCACACCCATTGCCACAGGTAAAATCAAGCACCTAACCATGCAGTATGGATTTACAAACATGTGAATAAAATGGTTCATTTTGAAGAGCTCAGTGAATTCAGGCATGGTACTGTGATAGGATTTCACCTTTGCAAGATGTCAGTTTGTGAAATGTAATCCTTGCCAGATATTCCACAGTCTGTAAGTGGTATTATTGGAAAGTGGAAGCATTTAAGAACAGCATCAACTCAGCCACGAAGCAGAAGACCAGGTAAAGTCACAGAGCGGGATCACAGAGTGCTGAGGCGTATGGTGTGTAAAAATCCCCAATGCTCTGCAGATTTCATAGCTTCCAGACTTCCACTGGCAAAAGCTGTCTGCCGGGAGCTTCATGGAATGGCTTTCCGTGGCCGAGCAGCTGCATGCAAGCCTCACATATCCACGTACAATGCCAAGCATTCAAACCTGCACATTCAAGTCTTTTTCCTGTTTGATGACAAAGCTCAACGTTCAGTAATATGCTGTGAGAATCCATTAACATATTGTTTCCCCCATTTTTCTCTTTGTTCCTTTTTTGAATTGTTTGAAGTATTGCTATTGTAAGCATAGTTTGATGGTATCTGTAGGACTCCATTGATGCTCGCTACACTGGGCAGTCACATTGACTGTGTCCACATGCTGCTTGAGAGAGGAAGTAATCCAGACACTGGAGACAGAAGAAGCCGCACTGCGTTGCATCGCGCAGTAAGTTTATGTTTTGCACGTACAGTACATATGCATGTGTTTGGTTTGTGTATCTGAATATTTGCACATTATTGTGCTGGAATTTGGCAATATTGTAAGGAAATTTAAGGTGTGTTGGCAGCACTGAATACACCTGGGTCTGCAAAAGGGCATCATATTCTTTGGTCTTTAAACTGTACAACCCCAGAGTTCAGTCATTGCAACTAACTAATCCTACGAGATATCCGTTTCATTTTAACAGCCCTTCTATGATTCACAGTTGGCAACACTGTGAATTGGAATCATCTCCAAACTTAACTGAGGACACTTGGGTTTAAATGTGGGAAAGATGTCAGCAGATCTAAGCTCTGTAGTGAGGACAGGTCGACACATGTGGCCTAATTATAGGAATCATGGGCTGTGCAAAGGATTTGAAGGGGTGCTTTGTGAAAAACACTGGCCTGTGTTTTCTGTGATCAAATCATGATTGAATCTCATCAGACCACATATCACAGCTACAAAAGTCATATGTAATAGGTTGCTCTCGCAATGTGAAATATCCAATTATTTCTCACATTATTTATCTGTTTTGAGAGATTCTTGTTCCCCTCATTTCTTTTCCCACAGAGAGCAACTTCTTTGAATTCCTAAATAATATATGAGATCAACAAAATATTTGCTCCACTAAAATGTGTTGTGCCTTGTTGCTTGTATTCAGTTATTTTAGCTTATTTCATTCAATTGGTTGGTGGAAAAATACAGTTCTAGGGTTTTACATGACATGCGTATCAAGAACAGGTAGTTTGTTATTGCTGTGTAACCTACAGTGCCATACTGTTCATACATAGGAAGTAGGTTAGATTAAATTCAACTACAGGATCAACAGGGCATATTTTTTCACAATCAGTGACATGCCAAAGTAGGACCATAGCTCAACTAGCCTCGCTGACTCCACAACCTATTATAGGAGTGCTTTGCAACTACTAAATGAACTGAAGACAAAAATAGGTCTACTGACCTCTGTAAATAGACTGGATTTACAAGCCACTTCCCAGTCTGTGATGACAGCTGAAACATTCATTCATATTCATGGTAAAGATTTGCTTTGCCTACTGTCATTACGGTTGAGTAACCAGCCAAAGCTAGAAGCAGCTTTATAATAAAATGAGATGCAGTGGTATATAAAGTATCTGAAAGCCATACTCAAGTAAAAGTACAGCTATCTTACCAGAAAATGACTTTGGTAGAAGTTGAAGTCACCGTTTAGAATATTACTTGAGTAAAAGTCTTAAAGTATGTGATATTTATTGTACTTAAGTACAAAAAGTATTTTTTGAATCTTAAACGTACTTAAGTATTGAAAGTAAAAGTACAAGTAAATGCAAAGTGGAAAAGAAGCAAATAAATATATATATAAAATGTTCATACACAGCTTGAGTAGCAAGATTGTGTTCAGTTTTAACTCTTTCTTCCATTTTGTATTTTTGGGTAAGAATAAGAAGCACTTCATTAGTGTCTTTCATTCCAACATAAGAAAACATTTCTGCAATCTGCTTCTGAAATAGCATTTAGATGTATTTACACAGTTTATGTATCTCAGAGGATCCATTGCTCAGATGCAAAACAGTGCTGTGATCTTTGTTTGGAATTATTTTCGTAGGCAAAATTGAGCAAAAACAAGCAATATTACCTCTAAAATGTAAGTCACTTATTGCTTTTTGTAGTAAGTAACGAATATGCTTCCAGGAAATGTATTGGGGTAAAAGTATACATTTTAATTAGGAAATGTAGTGAAGTAAAAGTAAAAGTTGGCTGAAATATCAAAACTCAAGTAAAGTACAGATACTCCCAAAAAATACTTAAGTACTGTAACTAAGTATTATTATTTCGTTACAATACACCACTGGTTCCAACCCTGTATGACTTTCTTCCTTCTGTGCAAAAAGATGTTTTTATGAATGTCTCAGTGATTCTTCAAAATGTTTTCTTTTGTGTTCTGTAGAAGAAATTCATACAGGTTTAGAATGGCTTGAGGGTGAGTAAATAATGACAAAACGTAGATGTCTGTGTGAATTATCCCTTTAACAATCTCTTTTTAAAAAAAAGAGAGTAAAAACATGCAGTTCTGTCAGGACCACTATCGTCAAAATTATAGATACTTAGCATAAAGTTTGGTTTGGCGGTATGGTTCTGTTCTGGGCAAAAATAAGTACTGTAACGAAGTATTATTACTTCGTTACATTACACCACTGAATGAGGGAGTCAGCAGGTACTGAATGAATGTCAGAAGAGAATTTTTTGAAAAAGTTTTATTAAATTATACTTTCTAATATAATAATATAATATAATGTAATAATACATTCTTATAATAATACATTTCATATAAGTTATTTGGTTGTCACATTGGCCAGTAGTATAATATTTCTTGGCTATACATACAGTATATTGTGCTTTTTTATGTACTACTGTACACCCAAAGCGCTTTGCAATCATATCAGGTGGTCACAGGAATGTCTCAACCTGCTCTGAACTGGTTCAGATAGGTGAAATAGGTGGTGACTTGGTAACTGCAGAACCAAACCAGATTGAAATTGGGAGGCAGAAGATAGCTTAAAATAAGTTTTGGGTGTGTGTTTGTGTAAAGAAATGTATTTATGTTCCTTTGATCAGAATGTGATCAGTCATGTTTTTCTTGAATGTGAAGGTGCAAATGACTGACCACTGCATCATCCTCAGAGAATCAGTTAATCTTGGACAGGAAATGTAACGTGTGAAGATTCAGCTGACTAAGCCAGAATGACTAGACAACTGCCACTGAGTGTTGTGTTAAAATTTGGACCCTACATGGGGGAGGAAAAAGAAAACAATTAATCTCTTGGGTCATATTTTATGTATGTCTGTATGTAAATTATGTGGGAATCAATACAATAGATCCTAAAATGAAAGATTTAGTTGCCAAATTATTTTTAGTCATTAAATTATATCAACATTACGTTGATCAAAAGTCTCAATTTAGATGGCTAGGCTACTCAAACAAGACGTTCTTTCAGAATTGTATTTCTACTTTTTCCTGAGTAGTGACTTGCTTTTTATTGCACGATTTGTAATTTCCTTTAGCGATATGATAAAATCAAATGTGGCACTACCAAAAGTACTTGAAAAGTATAATGCATTATTCAGAAAACTGAATTTCGGTCTCCTCTGTGTTTCAGGCAGTAGTTGGTAGTGAAGAGTGTGTCTCGGCTTTGCTGGTGCATGGAGCCTTCTCTCTGTGCAGGGACGTTTATGGCAGAAGCCCTTTGCACTTGGCTGCCTCTTGTGGTCACGCATGGCTGTTACATCCTTTACTTGATGCAGCATCACTCTCAGACCCCCTTGACTCTCTGCTAGACTACAGTGCCTACACACCTACTCACTGGGCTGCTTACCATGGTAAGATGCCTTTCCATTCCAGTACAGAAACATCAGCTGAGAATTATACTAATGAATTACAAATCTCGTTTGCAACATAAGGAAACATTCTGTATTTTCTAAGGGCACAATGACTGTCTAGAAGCTTTACTTGAATATAGGCCATCAAGCTTTCAGGAAGGAAACGCCTTCACACCACTGCACTGTGCACTGTGAGTGATCCTCACCTCATCTTCAAAATGTTTCTGTACACTTTCCACGATAAGATCCATTTCCTCTTCCTTTTGCCACAGAATTGCTGGTCATGATGGTGCTGCTCGACTGCTTGTTGAAACTATGGGAACAAAAATCGTGAACCTCATAGATGGCAAAGGAAGGTATGTACAGTAATGGCCAAAAATATCGGCACCCTTGGTAAATATGATCAAAGAAGGCTGTGAAAATGAATCTGCATTGTTAATCCTTTTGATCTTTTATTTAAAAAATTCACAAAAATCTAACCTTTCATTGGATAATAATCATTTAAAATGGGGGGAAATATCATTATGAAATAAATGTTTTTCTCTTAATACACATTGGCCACAATTAACGGCACCCTTTTATTCAATACTTTTTGAAACCTCCATTTGCCAGTTTAACAGCTCTAAATTTTCTCCTATAATGCCTGATGAGGTTAGAGAGCACCTGACAAGAGATCAGAGACACTTCCTTCATCCAGAATCTCTCCAGACCCTTCAGATTCCCAGCTCCATGATGGTGCTTCTCCTCTTCAGTTCACCACACTCATTTTCTATAGGGTTCAGGTCAGAGGACTGGAATGGCCATAGCAGAAGCTTGGTTTTGTGCCCAGTGACCCATTTTTGTGTTGTTTTTAAGGTTTGTGTTTGGATTATTGTCCGGTTGGAAGATCCAAACATGGCCCATTATAAGATTTCTAACAGAGTCAGTCACTCATTGATTTTTTATCTGTTGGTATTTGTTAGAATCCATGATACCATGTATCTAAACAAGATGTCCAGGACCTCCAGCAGAAATATAGGCCCACAACATCAAAAATACAGCAGTATATTTCATTGTACACATGGGGTACTTTTTATCCCTGTGTGCACCAAACCCATCTTGAGTGTTTGTTGCTAAAAAGCTAATTTTTTAGTTACATCTGACCATAGAAGCCAGTCCCATTTGAAGTTCCAGTCGTGTCTGATAACTGAATATGCTGGGGATTGTTTTTGGATGAGCTAGGAGAATTTTTCTTGAAACCCTTCCAAACAACATGTGGTGTAGGTGCTCTTTGATTTTTTTTATTTTTAATTTTTTTAAGGATTTCTGACCCTGAGACTCAACTATTGAACTATTAAAGACTCCTTGGAGAGTCTTTAGCCACTCAACCTCTCCTCCTCACCGTGCATTAGGACGATATAGACACACGTCCTCTTCCAGTTTCGTAACATTTTCTGTTGATTGGAAATTCTTAATTATTGCCCTGATGGTGGAAATGGGAATTTTCACTGCTCTAGCTCTTTTCTTAAAGTCACTTTCTAATTTGTGAAGCTCAATTATCTTTTGCTGCACATCAGAAATATATTCTTTGGTTTTTCTCATTGTGATGGATGATTAAGGGAATTTGGCCTTTGTTTTCCCTCCTATTTATATTCCTGTGAAACAGGAAGCCATGGCTGGATAATTTCATGTTCATAATCACCCTGGTATGCT
>NW_015538093.1:495597-506180 GCF_001515605.1 Sinocyclocheilus anshuiensis
GTGCATTAGGACGATATAGACACACGTCCTCTTCCAGGCAGTTTCGTAACATTTTATGTTGATTGGAAATTCTTAATTATTGCCCTGATGGTGGAAATGGGAATTTTCACTGCTCTTTTCTTAAAGCCACTTCACTAATTTGTGAAGCTCAATTATCTTTTGCTGTACATCAGAAATATATTCTTTTTTTTTATTTGGGCTTTGTTTTCCCTCCTATTTATATTTCTGTGAAACAGGAAGCCATGGCTGGATAATTTCATGTTCATAATCACCCTGGTATGCTCAAAATTGTGAATATGAATGGGAATATACTTCAGAGATATTTTACTCATAAGAATTTCTAGGGGTGCCAATAATTGTGTCCAACGTGTATTTGAGAAAAACATTTATTTCATAATGATATTTCCCCCCATTTTAAATTCTTATTATCCAATGAAAGGTTAGATTTTTGTGAATTTTTTAAATAAAAGATCAAAAGGATTAACAATGCAGATTAATTTTCACAGCCTTCTTTGATCATATTTTTCAAGGGTGCCGATATTTTTGGCCATGGCTGTATGTCTGTTGTCCACTTAAAATATTTTTCCAAACATAGCAAGCGAGCAAAACAACAAATTTGGACAAATAAGAGGCTCCCTTTTTAAAAGCTGATTTAAAAAAGCCGCCAATATTTCAGAATTATTATTGTTGTTGTTATTTTATCTGCAGGACTCCCTTACATGCATCTGCGTATGCGGGAAATGTCGCAGCGCTGAAGTTGGCATTGACCTGCGGCTCAGATGTAAACTCAGTCGATTATACAGGGCGCTCTGCATTAATGGTTGCTGCTGAGAATGGGCATACTTCTGCTGTGGGTTTGTATTGTCAAAAGAGCTTTATATCATGTAGAATTGTTGCATACATGTACAGTATATAACACTGGTTTTAAAAGATGTAGTACATGTGTTATCTTTATCTTAGTGATCAGCTCAGACTGTTTTGGTTGCAGATATCTTGCTTCATCAGGCCGGGGCAGACCTCTCGCTGCTGGACATCAACAGGAACTCAGCACTTCATATCGCCTGTAGAAGAGTAATTACCCCATCACTCATAGTGGCCTATTAAACAGCATGCTGGGTGCGATGAGTTTCCATTATAAATGATCATCACGTTTAACTCAACAGAGTCATGAAATGTGTGCTCTTCTCATTCTGGCGGAGATTGACGACCCAACTCTAATCAATACCACAAACACTGCACTTCAAACGTGAGCATTCACATCTGCATAGGTGTATATGCATCAATTATTTGTTTTTTTCACAAGTTTTTCTATCTACATACCATTAGACCTCTGCATATTGCTGCAAGAAATGGTCTTGCCACTGTGGTTGAGGTGCTGCTTACTCGAGGTGCAACGGTTCTGGCCATTGATCAAGATGGTGAGTTTCTCTATGCCCATCACATTGCCAAGAGAGAGCCAAAACTATTAACTAATAGTCATCTAGCAATAGCATTGACTAGTAGGTACTGTAGAATTTTTGTGTGAAGAGACACATAAAAAACCAACTGCTCACCAACTGCTAGTTTGATAATCTCTTCAATGATTTTCTGATTCATCATGTCCTAACATGGTGTGCCATTTTCAAGTGACAAGTACTACATTTTCTTGCATGTTAATGTAAGCTTTTGTCTCAACTGCGACAAGCGACTACATTCTGTTAGTCACTTTGTTTGTATTTCTGAACTGCCACATTAGCTTAGGTAGCCCTTCAAACAGTGGAATCCCATTGGCCCAAAATCCAATTTTGCATATCGTGCAGCATTTTTGCTTTTAGTGTGGACAGAAAAATGTTTACATATAAGATTAATGTAAACTTGTCACATTGCCTTATTAGGATATAACTAGCAGAATAATGTGTATTTGTTCTGTCTTCTTTAAATAAAGTGTCAGTGTTCAGTAGAAACTAACTGAAATTAACAAAGATACTAACAGTGTGACAGCAACTCAGCTATTTTCCAACTGTTTTATTTCCAGTAATAAGAGCCAATGAGTATCGATGTATTGTGAAAAAATGCTACTTCGCTGGTATCTCTGACACATTTTACTGATTTGACATTTTAGGACATATTCCGGCTTTGGCATGCGCACCGAACAAAGATGTGGCAGACTGCTTGGCTCTTATAATTTCCACAATGATGCCTTTTTCTGCTGGCACCAGCTGCGGCATCAGTCTGATGAAGCACTGTGGCATTGCTGCATCCCATCAGCCCTTGTCCAAAACCGTGCCTATACAACTGATTACAGAGGAACCATAGAGCTGAGTGGACACCAAACAATATACTGAACTCCGCCACTCTTTTGACTTTGAACTCCTCATATCTATTCAGAAGGTATTAGAATGTAATTTTTATTGTACAATATTACACAATGCTACTGTTTTAGCATCATGCAGTATATACTGTGACATATTCATTTGTAATACAGTACATCTTTAACTGCACCATTCCATTATGTGCTGAATTCCTCCTTTATATGTAGCCTTAGAAAGTAACTTCTATTAGAGTACAATATCTGCTACTGTTTTAGCATCATACACTCTAAAAAATGCTGGGTTAAATATAACCCAGCGCTGGGTTATATTTAACCCAGCATTTTTTTAGAGTGTATAGTATACATGGACAGACAGAAATGTATTAATTTGTGTTTGCATGTGTGGGTACTCTAAATACGAATTTATCATTTCACTTTTATCTCAGATTATTACTGATACATTTACCAGGTTTCTTTGGACACTTTTTCTGTATTTTTGGAGAGGCAAATTGCGAAAAATAAAATCATAAAATAAACAATGTTTAGTCACCCTGCAAACTACAAGACGTGATTCCATCAAAATAAATGTTTCTCACTCACAGATTTATGAACTTTTAGGTTTTTGCATATTTGGAATCTTATTTTACAGGCATAAATACTGAAATTCATAACACTTTTAGCACTTTAACTACCGAAACAAACTAAATTACACAAATGTACAGTTTGTGTCACAGACAACTGTGTGTCACAGTATCACTCTTGCCATTCATGTGTTTGCTGTAACATTAAGGTAGCACTGTGCTTTTATTTGTTTCAATACTCATTTCTCGTTAGTAAACAGTTCTAGTAGACTTTAATCATCATTTCATACTGTTGACTACAGTAGAGTTGCACAATATGTATTTTAAAGCAAAATCATTTTTAAATTTTTAATTGGAGTAAACATATTGGAGTAAAACTAACTGGAGAAAAACAAATGACATATATCCTGATATAGACATCTAAATTCTGATAAAAAAGGTCTAAATTTTTTGCGATATGTGAATGTTTGCATGTCATATGGAACTACTACCTTCTTTACCATTTTATATATCAGCATATCTCCAGGGTTTTTGCTGAAATTTTTCCGACAGTTCCTCTGCCTTTTTAAGGCTGCTTTCCTTTTCATTTGCGGATTTCATTTTAATAGTTCAATTATGAAGTAACAGTGTTGCCAGATTGGAAATGTCCAAGTATCGTACCAGAAGCTCAAAATTATCGTATTTGGAAGAAAATTATCGTACACGAGTCAAACGTACAGAATACAGCTATTTACCTACCAACAGCTTTTTGATATGACCTGCAAATGACCACAATAGATAAATAACTAGGCGTACTTTAGTGGGAAGGTCCAAACTCCACCTCTGAGTCACTGTCATCGGAAGCTTTCATGTTGCCAGATGTTGAGGGGGTTCTTTTGCGTTATACAGATTTGATGTCGTCATGGACCGCAACATAGTTCTCGTGGGCTTAAAAGCAGGGCACCCTCCCGCATTCCTAACATACTCTGAGGTGTGTTCGATCAATGAGTAATGATTACAATGATCATCATTTGAAATGAATTCTGAAATTATGGTACATTATGGGATTTTTTCATTATTGATCGTACAGAGGTCAAAATTATCGTACAAATACTATAATTATCGTACGTCTGGCAACACTTTGAAGTAATAGTGAACAAGTGAAGTTCAGTGGATTATCACAAAAAACTGAACAAAAAATAAACATATTTTCACAATAAATCACATTTTAATACTAAATACAAACTGGAAAATTTTTCAACAGATATATGTTAAACATGATGGTATTTGTGCACTTTATAACTACTAAGCACATGGGTACTACAGAAGAAAGCGTTCCAGCCACGATAAAATCCACTTTGATGTGAAACATGGGTCCCTATCAATACACTTCGCTTGCAGTTGCTGATGCTTTGGGGAAACTCCGGCTGTATCTGAAATCACCCCCTATACCCTCATTCACTATTCCCTACATTAGTCCACTCATACAGTTCACTTGAAGGAGTGAATGAAAACGAGTGAGTGAATTCGGACACTGAATGCACCGGAAGGACTGCCGCTTTTGCATAGTTTGTTTGCTGTTTAATATTAATTTGAAACAGCAGTTCCAGTAGTAAGATTAAAGGATTTATCTTGAACTCTGTCACGGAAATTATGTATAAACCATAGTTAAACCATTTAATAATCAATTTACAATGAATTTGTACCTGTGTTGTATTACGCTAAAATTAATGGATGAGTCAGCTGCGGGCGCCATCTTCTGGCGAGACGCGGGAATTCATTCGGGGCGCGACTCTCACAGTGCATTATGGGTTATCTCTAGCCGTTGAGTGTACATCGGTTGTACACTAATTTTTGCAGTGCATTGTGGGATTGAATGAGTGCACTCGAGAACGTCCACTATGGTTTTTGACACCACTAAAAATGGCTGTCCCCTCAAATAGTGCCCTATTTGAGGGTATAGGGGACGATTTCGGATACAGCCCCCGTTTCTCTGAAATACTGAAGCCTAATTGAATCACAAATATGCACCTGCACGAACAACTGGCAACTGGCAAAACGGATGGAGCCATTCACCTATGCGAGTCAGCGCTGAATGCCATTTCATCATAATCTTTCTCCTTCAGCACGAAGATCATCTCCTCACTGACTCTGAAGAAGAACACGAAGAAGACGTCCTGCTCACTGTGGAAGAGCCCCAGCAGTGGATTACTGCACTGACAGCGGTTTCATCTGAAAACAGTGCTACTTCCCTGTGGCTAGTATCCAGCGAGACCATTAAAGCATATTTCCTGCTACATCTGTTGCAAGATGTTGTGTCAAGAGTGTGGCACATGGCATGGAGGGCACCCCTGCATGTCTCGGATGACCTCTGAGTGATCACTGCGCGCGAGCGATTGCTTTCAGCAAAGATCCCACCCCTTATGCAGGTCAGCTGCATCAGATCACCAAAGACATTCATCGACCCAGCAGTCTGACAAAACCCACGCTGACACCTGCTCAGTCTCTACTCTGGCCAGAGTATATGATCAGACAGCACCCCCGTCAGCTTCAACAGCTGCTACTTTCTTGTTCTGAAGAAGGATGGTGGCCTCAGGCCAATCCTTGAATTGAGACTTCTGAACTGAGCCTTAATTAGACAGACATTCAGAATGCTAACATTGAAGCAAATCCTCTCGCAAGTTTGCCTAGGGGACTGTTTTTTCTCGGTGGATCTGAAAGATGCTTATTTTCATAACCATGCCGTTCCCATCACAGACCGTTCTTGAGATTCATCATCTTGGTGGCTTACCAATATACAATAGACTGTCTCTGGCACCTCATAAGTTTAGGAAGTGTGTGGACACAGCCCTCTCCCCCCGAAGCAGAGGGGACTGCACATCCTGAATTATCTTGACGATTGGCTAGTTTTGCCCCAGTCGGAGTGTGAGCTATTCGAGCACAGGTCCGTGCTCCATTTGAAATGCCTAGGGTTCAGGATCAATTCTTGTCGGTCCAGGAATGGCATTGGCACATCAACTGACTAGAAATGAAGGCAGTTTTAAGGCACTGTAAGCCTTCCTGACAGATATGAAGGGGTGCCACGTCCTGGTCTGTTTGGAGAACATGATGGTGGTAGCCTATATAAACCTAAAAGGGGGGTCTCAGGTTTCGCCTGCTGTTCAACTTATGCTGAGTTCACACTGCACGATTTTCAAAGTCGTCGGATCACCGTTGTTTTCACACTGCACTACTATCTGGGGTAGCATTCAGTTGCTGCTGTGTTCACATTGCATGATGGATCGGCGACAGGAGGTTACACACGGCATGACTTTACAATAGGAAGAATCGACAACAACTCTGTCTGGTCCACAAACTACGTTTCACATCCAAACGCACGCGAGGTCTGATAAGGAAATAACGCAAGCTCATGTGTGAGATCAGAGTTCTTGCACGAGACTGGAAATGTTATTAAAATGGTAGCCTGCAAGAAGTTCGCGATACAAATGGTCTGTGCGCTGATTTGCAGCGAAAGGGCGAAAAACAAAAAAGATTATGGAGGAGCAAATGGTTATTGTGATGTTGTGGTCTATAACTCCTCCCCCAACTTCCCGCTGCCCTGTATCTTGCTCTCTCATTGGCTGTAGGTCATTGCCAATGTATTTTTCAGTCAGAACGCATTTCACACAGCAGGATTTTGAATCGCCGACAGGTCCAGATATTTAGCATGCCAAATATTTTACAGGCGTCTGCGACATGTCTGCGATTCTCTCAGATCGCATCTTTGACAATTCACACTGCGTGATTTTCACTCACGTGAACGAGCACCGATTTGCCTCCGATTTCGCAAAACCTGTCGGCGAGTGAAAATCGGGGCTAAAATCGTGCAGTGTGAACTCGGCATTAGGAAGCGCCTCCTACTGTGGGCATAGCACAATCTCTGCTCTCTGAGGGCAGAGCACGTGCTGGGCAAACTGAACCAGGGGCCAGACTCCACCCTCAGACGGTTCAGATGATTTGGAGCATCTTCGGGCAAGCAGAAGTCTTCAGAAGAGAACTCTCACATGCTAGCCCACAAGTGGCCAAATTCACACCTTTATGCCTTCCCCTGGTAGCTCTGCTCCCTCAGGTTGTCAGATGAATCAGGGAGGACTGATCCTTTTAGTGGACCTGCACAGGAGCCAGTGCTGCTAGATGCAGGGCCACACTCAAGGTATACGTGGCAGCTATTGCGGACTACTATATTCCAGTTGATTTAATAGTCAAGTTCCTGAAGGGGGCTAGAAGGCTGAAACCACCTCGCCCCTACACAGTCCCACACCTGTCCATGGTCAGGGCCCTTAGAGGCCACCTGTTCGATCCACTTCTGATGGCTGAACTGAGGCCCCTTTCACTCAAGACCTCCCTGCTGGCTTTGGCATTGGTCAAGTGAGTAGGAGACCTACAAATGCTGTCAGTGAGCACTTTCTGTCTTGAGTTTGGGCCCAATTACTGTTAGGCTATGTACCTAAGGTGCTTTCCAGCATCTCTGTTACTATATAACGTCTCTGTTACTACATAACCTCAGTTACCTGAGGTAGTGGGAATGAGCATTGCTTAGCTGGCCGTGCTACTGTGCTTGCACCTGTGTTGATGCTTGTCACTCCTCAGTCATAAGATTTGCAGGTGCACAAACATGATTCAGTGGCTAGTGGTTCTTGGCTAGTGATCAAAAGTTTTGTGGTTCAAACCACTAAAGTGTGGTAGACTTATAAAATGTGGAGAAATTAATATTGGAATACACATACAGTTTGCAGGTTAAAGGCAAAACATTTGCCTTTAAACCATGAAATACTGTGTGAACTGACGTGAAGTGTCTGTAAAATGTGTTTTCAAAACGCATCAACAGCACTTTATACAGTAGATCAGGGTACCTAATCCTGTTCTTGCCAAGATTAATTCTTCATTCCTGGTACTGTTAATATACGTAATTGCTGATATTACAGCTGCCGAGTTACAGCCATTGGTTGGCTCCACAATTAGTCCCTACATTCCTCCACTTTGACCCATTGTGGCCAGTTTGCTGACCTATTATGAATAGGATAGATGAGCATTATCACACTAAGATAATCAGCCAGTCATAGTGTAACAGAGGCACTGCCTTTCACATTATTTTCCAATTTCGTCTTTTCTCACAGTCATGCCATGCACTTGATAAATGTAAAATGAATAAATGTAAAATGGGCTGAAAATGGCCTCCCAACCTTTATCATGGTGTCACTGTTGGGACAGTCATGGTGCTTTCCACTGCATGGTACGGTTCACTTTTAGGGGGTTTTCCACTGGGTACAGTACCTGGTACCTGGTACTTTTTTCAGTACCACCTCGGGTGAGGTTCCAAGTGAACCGTACCATTACCAAAACGTGACGTGTAAACTCTGCTGATCACTGATTGGCCGGAGAGAATCGTCACTACCTGCGTCACTGAACTTGCGACACAAACACAACAGAACCGCTAGATTTAAATCAGCATAGCTAGCGAAGGATCGAACGTGTAAGATTTACAGAATCTCAGAGACTTTGATCAAACACCTCAGACACGTTGATAGGACAGACAGCCATCAAGATTAGAACATACTGAAAACAGACTACTCCCAGGGTCTTTCATGCAAATTACCTTCTGTCCCAAAAGGTGATAACTCTATTTTATCAATGCATATTCTAATTGTTAGTCCCTGTCTCCATTTCGGGGGATGTTTATCTTGCTCAGAGTACTTAACGGGTTAGTTCATTCCAAAAATGAAAATTGGCTTGTGTTTTACTCACCCTCGAAGCATCCTAGATATGACTTTCTTCTTTCAGACGAATCCAGTCGGAGTTATATTAAAAATTGTCCTGGCTATTCCAAGCTCTATCATTGCAGTCAGCGGGTGTTGCAGTTGAACAGTCCACAAGTCCTCAAATAAAGCGCGCATTCATAATAAAACGTGCTTCACACAGCTCTGGGGGTGAATAAAGGCCTTCTGTAGTGAATCCATGCGTTTTTGTAAGAAAAATATCAATATTTCAAACGTAATAAACACTTTTCACTCACTTCTGCTGACTGTCATATGCGGAAGCGTTACGCGGAGGGGGAGTAAAACACAGGCTAATTTTCATTTTTGGGTGAACTAACCTTTTAACTAAATATTTATTTAGTGTTTTGAATGTTTTATAGTTAAATATAAATCATATCAACTCAATCGCAATTTACTTTAATGCGTAAATTACAACACTTTTATATCACTTCCGCCAACTGTCATAAGCGGAAGCCGTTCCGGTGGATGACCTAGCACGTCGGTGTTGCGTGATTAGTGACGAACGCGGAGAGACAACAAAACGCCGGTCACAAATTAGAAGTACAAACCAAAGATTTGCATGAGACTAGCATATCTCAGAGGCGCGCGCGCTGAGCATTGGTCATACGCCTTCCACCTATGCTTTCATATGATACATTTATCATCCCTATC
The DNA here is from genome assembly GCF_001515605.1 of Sinocyclocheilus anshuiensis. Classification (NCBI taxonomy): domain Eukaryota; kingdom Metazoa; phylum Chordata; class Actinopteri; order Cypriniformes; family Cyprinidae; genus Sinocyclocheilus; species Sinocyclocheilus anshuiensis. The sequence goes on from NW_015538093.1 coordinate 504,915, forward strand.
CCCTTGGAGTGGGGACTTTGGAGTGAGCAGGGCACGTGCGTACCATTATGTAGTCGTTTGGAATGCACTTGGCAAAGGGAGCGATGTAATTTCCTCACGTAATTTCCTCATTATCTTCAGCTGGCATGTTCCCGTGACAACGCAGACGTAGTTTTACTGTCATAAATGTATTTTTATTGTTGTTAGCATAACTGTTGAAAATAAACATACATTTTAATAATAATATATAAAAACTAATATATATAAAACTTTTTAAAAAATGTATATTTTTTTATGCCTGTGTCCATCAGCGAATCTGCTGACGGACACCGTGCTGCGTTGTCACGGGAACATGCCAGCTGAAGATAACGAGGAAATTACTTCGCTCCCTTTGCCAAGTGCATTCCAAACGACTACATAATGGCACGCACGTGCCCTGCTCACTCCAAAGTCCCCACTCCAAGGGGATAGGGATGATCACTTCCATTTGGAATTTGCCTGGTGAACCATTTGGTACCGATACTCGTACCGGCACACCCCTAGTCCTATCGGCAAAGCATAAAAAAACAAGGTAAAAAAAGAGTTGAAACAAACCTTCAAGTTTTTTTATTCCATTCCTTTTTATTTATATCAGAACTTTCTGGCAAAATATAGCTGAAAATCTGCAAATAAAAAAAGTTTTAATGGTCGCATGTTTTCAGTGTTTAGGAATAAATGTTCTTACAGCTTCTTCTTATTTGGCTTTTCTGTTCCAAAAACCCTCTGTGACGGACAACAATTACAATGTAAACTGTTTATGAAATTGGAGTGGGTCTCATGTGAAACATCAGATTTTTTAGGAATCCAAGAAGCTCTCTTATCAAATTGCAATCATTGATCACATAGTTTTCCATTTCTGGCTTGGAAAATGTTCAGCTGTTTGGCTGTAGTTGTTTCCAAAACTCATCACAGGATGCTTATCTAATTTTTAAGAAAATCTGTCAGCCTTACCCCATAATGACTAACTTACAGCCATGCAATATTCTAAGTTCAAAACTTCTGGGGATCTTAGGGACACATACATTGCTCTGAAAATGTTTTTGCCCCCTTCCTGTTTTTTAAATTTTTTTGCATATTTGTCACACTTAAAAGATTCAGATCATCAAACAAATTTAAATTAAATTTACGGAGTTAAATTTCACTAGCCACACCCAGGCCTGATTACTGCCAGATCTGTTGAATCAAGAAATCACTTAAATAGAACCTGTCTGACAAAGTGAAGCATGCTTAAAGAGCAACACATCATGC